>NW_004443970.1:12429536-12461611 GCF_000243295.1 Trichechus manatus latirostris
CTAGCTCAATTGGCATAACACAGTTTATAAAGACAATGTTATACATTATACCTTGGTGAGTAGCATCTGGGATCTTACAAGCCTGAGAGGAGCCATCTAAGATACTCCACTGGTCTCACCCCTTCAGGAGCAAGGGAGACTGAAGAGAACAAGATACATGGAAAAGATTAATCCAAAGAACTAATGGACCACAGCTACCACGGCCTCCACCAGACTGAGTCCAGTACAGCTAGATGGTGCCCAGCTACCACCACTGACTTCTCTGACCGGGATCACAATAGAGGGTCCTGGACAGAGCTGGAAAAGGATGTAGAACAGAATTCTAACTCACAAAAAAAAGACCAGATCTACTGGCCTGACATACTGGAGAAACACCAAGAGTATGGCCCCTGGACACCCTTTTAGCTTAGTGGTGAAGCCCCTCCTGAAGTTCACCGTTCAGCCGGGGATTGACAGCCTCATAAAACAAAACAGGACTGATGAGGCACAGCAGTCCAGGGACAAGGACTGGAAGGCAGGAGGGGACAGGAAAGCTGGTGATAGGGAACCCATGGCTGAGAAAGGACAGTGTAGACATGTCGTGGGGTTGTTAACCATTGTCATAGGGTAATATGTGTACTGACTGTTTAATGAGAAACTATTTGTTCCGCAAACCTTCATCTAAGGTACAAAAAAAAAAAAGAAGAATTGTCTATGTGAGATCAAACTGACAACAGCAACTCAAAAGGTTTGATGGGAAGCCTGGGGGACAGTGAGTTGAAGGTAATGGTGATGAAATCATTTGGAAAAGGATAGTGAGAATAGCAGCACAACTGGAAGAATGTAACCAATGTCACTGAATTGTACATGTAGAAACTTTCAAAATGGTGTAACTTTGGCTACGTATATTTTCACCAAAAAAAAAGGTCCTCAAGGTCGAGACGGGACAGTGTTGACATGTTGTGGGGTTGTTAACCAACGTCATAAAGCAATATGTGTACTGACTGTTTAATGAGAAACTATTTGCTCTGTAAACCTTCATCTAAAGTACTATAAAAAAAATTTTTAAAAAAGTACTTTACTTTGTCTTCTTGAGCTGCCCTTTGAAATCTTCTGTTCAGCTCTTTTATTCCACCATTTCTTCCATTTGCTTTAGCTAATCTATGTTCAAAAGCAAGTTGAAGAGTCTCTTCTGACATCCATTTTGGTCTTTTCTTTCTTTCCTCTTTTTAATCACTTTTTGCTTTCTACAGGTATGATGTCCTTGATGTCATCCCACAACTGGTCTGGTCTTCAGTCATTAGTGTTCAGCGTGTCAAATCTATTCTTGAGGTGGTCTTTAAATTCAGGTGGGATACACTCAAGGTTGTACTTTGACTCTCGTGGATTTGTTCTAATTTTCTTCTGCTTCACTTTGAACTTCCATGTGAGCAATTGATGGTCTATTCCACAGTCGGCCTTTGGCCTTGTTTTGTCTGATGATATTGAGCTTTTCCATCCTCTTTTCGCACAGATGATGTTGATTTGATTCTTGTGTATTCCATCTGGCGAGGTGCACATGTACAATGGTTGTTATGTTATTGAAAAAAAGATATTTTCAATGAATAAGTCATTGCTCTTGCAATATTCTATCATGTAATTTCTGGCATCATTTCTATTACCAAGGCCATATTTTCCCACTACCAATCATTCTCGTTTATTTTCAACTTTAACATTCCAATCACCAGTAATTATCAATGCATCTTGATTGCATGTTTGATCAGTTTCAGACTTCAGAAATTGGTTAAAAATCTTCAATTTCTTCATCTATGGCATTAGTGGTTGGTGCGTATATTTGAATAATATTTATATTAACTGGTCTTCCTTGTAGGCATATGGATGTTATCCTATCACTGACAGCGTTATACTTCAGAATAGATCTTAAGATGTTCTTTTTGATGATGAATGCCACAACGTTCCTCTTCTATTTTTCATTCTTGGCCAAGCAGATAATATGATTGAAATGTGGGGTACAGAGTCCAGAATATCCATTGTCTTAATCACTTCACTAAACTGTACCTAGCCATTTTGGGGGAGTAGAGGAAATGCCACTTTCTGAGTGAATACAAAGCATCAGGCACTGTCCATATCACTCACTTTTTAAACATTGTCTCATTTAATTGCTGGACAATTCTGTGAAGTCCACATTGTTTCCTTTATACAAATGTGAGAAATTTCTTTTAAGGGAGATTAGGTAACATAGCAAATAAGAGAGTTGGAATCTTCTTTCCAAAATCTATGATACAACACTGTGTTAATGCTCACTTTCTGACTTTGTATAATTTGGATATTTAAAAAATGTGAGCCTAGGATGGATTCAGAAGGAAGGCTAAAATATGTTCTAACCTTCTCAAAGACAGAAATCAGTTGAGTTCAGGTATATACTTGTATAAATGGTATAATGGAGCTTTCTAATATTTATTCTTTATGTTGGGGTCACCATGAGTTGGAATCAATTAGCTAGCAACTTCCAACAAACAACAAAATCTTACATGCGGCCTATATGGTATTATCTGAGGAAGGCTATACAGTCTGTTACAATGCCTCCAATTCCATCTTTAGATATGAATTATTTTGTGTTTTGGCTTTGCTATATTCCACTAAACCTCTTTGAATTACAACAGAGTACCTTCTAGAACTCTTTCTTTTGAGTTTGACAAAGACCCAGGCCTAAACAATAAGAAGAATTTATTGGACTTTGTACTGAAAAGTGTAGAGATACACTGTTTTAAAGTAAGGCTTGATCCAGCAGCTCAAAGGATCTCTCCAAGGATCCAGTTTCTCTTCACCTGTCTGTTCTGGCCTCCATAATATATGTTTCAGTTTCAGATTCCTTCAGCGCTCCCCAAAGCCCCACACCCTCCCTTTGTATTTGTAGCATAGCTTTGGAGTTGCAGACTTCCCTTTTCCACACCACATGAGAAAGACCAATTGTCTCCTTGAATAGCTCCCATGGAAGAGAAGCGAAGCTTCTTTGTAGAAACACCTGCAAATGTCTTCTTGCATCTCTTTGGCTCTGGTTATGTTACATCTCTTCCGTGCACCAGAGTGTCTTGGAATGAGATTCTCATTGATTTCCACTAGTAAGGGCTCCTTCGTGAAGCTAAGGGTGGAGCCATTCTTGCCAAAACAGGTGGCTGAGATGGGAACAAGATGAATTGCTCAAAGGAAATGTGGGATGATGTTAACAGATGTAACATATGTCCACTAGAAAAGATAAGGTGCGAGCCATTTTAAAGTTTTAATACTTTATCAGGAGATTCGTATATTCGTTGATTTGCCAATTGTGGCACCGAGTCTGGTAAAAGGCAATAAGAAGAAAAATCTACAGAGGATGTTAGTTTGGGTAGGTGTTGGGGGAGTATGTTCCATCTCCTGAAGCAGGTAGATTGGTAAAGCAGGTAAATACGAGATCTGGGACATGAGGTGACTGAGTGCCTTAGGTCACATGTGAGCACCAATAGTTATGAAGCACACAAAGGGGAAAAGGTAGAAAGGCAATTGAAAGAGGTTTTGCCTACTTCACAATTTGCCTTCCCTGTGAGGCACAAGCTATTGGACGGGCAGGCTACAAAATGAGAAGAGACAGAATTTGCAAAAACAAGCATATATTATAGAATTCTCAGATGGGATGATTCTCCCGAGGATTTTGTTATGTCCTAGCTAATTAGACACATAGATAATTCAGTTTACTCTTGAGAATCCACTTTTCCCTGAAGGGCAAAAATATTCAAGGTCTGCAAAAACAGCATCCCACAGGATGGTGATTGTTACTAAATACCAAACAGCCCTCCTCAGGAGCTTGAGCCTAGCAAGGACACAGCAAAGACAAATCATTTGGCTTTGAGGGTAGCCACTCCTCTCACACTTCCCTTCATCTCCTACCACCTAATTTTCTTGTTCCCTCCAAGCCCCTTCCTCCTCAGCTGTTATGCCTGGTGATATCTCATGCCATGGAAATGCAGATCCTGAAGAGAATTACTTCTGTTATTGCCAAAAGATACTGTAAAGAGAATTACTCAGTATTATGCAGGTGGAACACAAGGGAGGCCAAAGGCATGCCCAGAACTCAGTAAGTTAGAAGAATATTGCCCGCATAAAAATGGGTGAGAGCAGATAACTCAGAAATCCCCTTGAGCAACATAGTTTCTGCCAAGTATAAAAAAATCCCATTGCCATCCAGTCTATTCCGACTCATAGCGACCCTAAAGGACAGAATAGAACTGCCCTATAGGGTTTCTAAAGAGCAGCTGGTGGATTTGAACTGCTGACCTTTTGGTTGGCAACCAAGCGCTTAATCGCTGTGCCACCAGCACTCCCTCTCAGGTATGTTGTTGTTGTTGTTAGGTGCCATTGAGTCAATTCTGACTCATACCAAACCTACGTACAACAGAACAAAACACTGCCCTGTCCTGCACCATCCTCACAATTGTTATGCTTGAGCCCATTGTTACAACCACTGCGTCAGTCCATCCTATTGAGGGTCTTCCTCTTTTTTGCTGACCCTCTACTCTACCAAGTGTGATGTCCTTCTCCAGGGACTGGTCTCTCCTGATAACACATCCAAAGTATGTAAGACGAAGTCTTGTCATCCTTGCTTCTAAGGAGCATTCTGTCTGTACTTCTTCCAAGTCAGATTTGTTTGTTCTTCTGGTAGTTCATGGTATATTCAATATTTGTCATCAACACCATAATTCAAAGGCATCAGTTCTTCTTCAGTCTTCTTTACTTATTGTCCAGCTTTCACATGCATATGAAGCAATTGAAAACATCATGGCTTGGGTCAGGCAAACCTTAGTCCTTAAAGTGACATCTTTGCTTTTTAATACTTTAAAGAGATCTTTTCAGCAGATTTGCCCAATGCAATGCATCCTTTGATTTCTTGACTGCTGCTTACATGGGCCTTGATTGTGGATCCAAGTAAAATGCAATCCTTGACAATTTCAATCTTTTCTCCATTTCTCATGATGTTGTTTATCGGTCCAGTTGTAAGGATTTTTTTTCTTTATGTTGAGGTATAATCCAAACTGAAGGTTGTGGTCTTTG
Source organism: Trichechus manatus latirostris (assembly GCF_000243295.1). Taxonomy (NCBI): domain Eukaryota; kingdom Metazoa; phylum Chordata; class Mammalia; order Sirenia; family Trichechidae; genus Trichechus; species Trichechus manatus. Next base: position 12,434,601 of record NW_004443970.1, read on the forward strand.
ATCTTCATCAGTAACTGCCTCAAGTCCTCTTCACTTTCAGCAAGCAAGGTTGTGTCATCTGCATATAACAGGCTCTTAATAAGTCTTCCTCCAATCCTGATGCCCTGGTCTTCTTCATATAGTCCAGCTTCTCATATTATTTGCTCAGCATACAGACTGACAAAGTATGAAAGTATACAACCCTGATGCACACTTTTCCTGACTTTAAACCACACAATATCTGCTTGTTGTGTACAAACAACAGCCTCTTGGTCGGTGAACAGGTTCTGCATGAGCACAATTAAGTGTTCTGGAATTCCTATTCTCAGCAATGTTATCCATAATTTGTTATGATCCACACACTTGAATGCCTTTGAATAGTCAATAAAACACAGGTAAGCATCTTTCTGGTATTCTCTGCTTTCAGCCAGGATCCATCTGACATTAGCAGTGATAGCCCTTGTTCCATGTCCTCTTCTGAATCCGGCTTGAATTTCTGGCTGTTCCTTGTTGATGTACTGCTGCAACCACTTTTTAATGATCTTCAGAAGAATTTTACTTGTGTGTGATATTAATGATATTGTTCGATAATTTCCACATTCTGTTGGATCACCTTTCTTTGGAATGGGTATAAGTATGGATCTCCTCCAGTCAGTTGGCCAGGTAGCTGTCTTACAAACTTCTTGGCATAGACCAGTGAGCCCTTCTAGTGCTGCATCCATTTGTCAAAACATCTCAATTGATATTACGTCAATTCCTGGAGCCTTTTTTTCACCAATTCTTTCAGTGCAGCTTGGACATCTTCCCTCAGTACCATAGGTTTTTCGTCATATGCTACCTCCTGAAATGACTGAACGTCGACCAATTCTTTTTGGTACAGTGACTCTGTGTATTTCTTCCATCTTCTTTTGATGCTTTGTGCATGGTTTAGTATTTTCCCTGGAGAATCTTTCAATATTGCAACCCGAGGTTTGAATTTTATCTCCAGTTTTTTCAGCTTGAGAAATGCTGAGCGTGTTTCTCTCTTTCGGCTTTCTATCTCCAGATCTTTGAATATGTCATTATAATACTTTACTTTGTCTTCTCGGCCTTTGAAATTTTCTGTTCAGCTCTTTTACTTCATCATTTCTCCCTTTTGCTTTAGCTACTCTACATTCAAGAGCAAGTTTCAGAGTCTCTTTTGACATCCATTTTGGTCTTTTCTTTCTTTCCTGTCTTTTTAATGACCTCTTGCTTTCTTCATGTATGATGTCCTTGATGTCAGTTCACAACTCCTTTGGTCTTTGGTCATTAGTGTTCAATGTGTTAAATCTATTCTCGAGATGGTCTCTAAATTCAGGTGGGATATACTCAAAGTCATGCCTTGGCTCTTGCGGACTTGTTCTAATTTTCTTCAACTTCAACTTGAGCTTGTGTATGAGCAATTGATAGTCTGTTCCACAGTTGGCCCCTGGCCTTGTTCTGACTGATGATATTGAGCTTTTCCATGATCTCTTTCCACTGATATAGTCAATTTGGTTCCTGTGTATTCCACCTGGTTAGGTCCACATGTAGTTGTTGTTGTTGTTGTTCAGTGCTGTCGAGTCAGTTCTGACTCATAGCAACCCTGTGCACCATAGAACAAAACAGTGCCCTGTCCTGTGCCATCCTCATAATTGTTATGCTTGAGCCCGTTGTTGCAGTCACTGCGTCAATCCATCTCGTTGACGGTCTTCCTCTTTTTCGCTGACCTACTTTACCAAGCATGATGTCCATCTCCAGGGACTGATCCCTCCTGACAACATGTCCAAAGTATGTAAGAGTAGTCTCACCGTCCTTCCTTCTAAGGAGCATTCTGGTTGTACTTCTTCCAAGACAGATTTGTTCGTTCTTTTTGCAGTTCATGGTATATTCAATATTCTTCGCCTACACCATCAATTCTTCTTCGGTCTTCCTTATTCATTGTCCAGCTTTGCATGCGTATGATGTGATTGAAAATACCATGGCTTGGGTCAGGCACGCCATAGTCTTCAAGGTGACGTCTTTGTTTTTCAACATTTTAAAGAGGGCTTTTGCAACAGATTCGCCCAATGCAAAGCTGCTTCCATGGGTAAAATGAAATCCTTGACAACTTCAGTCTTTTCTCCATTTATCATGATGTTGCTTAATGGTCCAGTTATGAGGATTTTTGTTCTCACATTTTTGTAGAGTCACTGTTTAGGTTGGTGAAAAAAGATATTTACAATGAAGAAGTTGTTGGTCTTGAAAAATTCTATCATGTGATCTCCAGCATCATTTCTATCACCAAGGCCATATTTTCCAACTACCAATCCTTCTTCTTTGATTCCAACTTTCCCATTCTAATCACCAATAATTATCAATGCATCTTGATTGCATGTTTGATCAATTTCAGACTGCAGAAATTGGTACAAATCTTCAATTTCTTCATCTTGGCCTTAGTGGTTGATACATAAATTAGAATAATAGTCTTACTAACGGGTCTTCCTTGTCAGCATATGAATATTATTCTATCACTGACAGCATTGTACTCCAGGAGAGATCTGGAAATGTTCTTTTTGACAATGAACACAATGCCATTCCTCTTCAAGTTATCATTCCTGGTGTAAGTAGACCATATGATTGTCTGATTCAAAATGGCCAATGCTGGTTCATTTCAGCTCATTAATGCCTAGGATATTGATGTTTATGTGTTCCATTTCATTTTTGACAATTTCCAATTTTCCTAGATTCATACTTTGTACATTCTACATTCTGATTATTAATGGATGTTTTCAGCTGTTTCTTTTCATTTTGAGTCATGCCACATCAGCAAATGAAGGTCCATCTACTTCATTAAGGTCAACTCTACTTTGAGAAGGTAGCTCTTCCCCAGTCGTCTTCTGAGTGCCTTCCAACTTGAAGAGCTCATCTTCTGGCACTATATCAGACAATGTTATGCTGCTATTCATAAAATTTTCACTGGCTAGTTTATTTCCGGAGTAGACTGCCAGGTCCTTCTTCCTAGTATGTCTTAGTCTGGAAGCTTAGCTGGAACCTGTCCTCCATGGGTGACCTTGCTGGTGTTTGACTACCAGTGGCATGGCTTCCAGCATCACAGCAACACCCAAGCCCCCACAGTATGACAAACTGACAGACATGTGGGGGCTCCCAAGTATAGAACAAGGCTGGCCTCTCTAAATGTCATTGTTTTGCTCAGGCTCTTTGAACTATAATAGCAATGCAGGATCTTCAGGCCAATTTCCTTGAAAGAGTTATTCTCCACTCTAATTAGAAGTATAGAAGAGAACTTTGTGTTTTGAGATAATTTGGCTTTTTATCCAAAATAGACAAAAATCAAAACACGATAAGACTTTTAGAGCCACAGTGAGTCCGATGACAAAGAATCTCGAAAAAGTCAAATATCCTGTTTATGGTCACATATTTTTGACAAAAACAAGATTCTTGGTTTAAGTCTATCTAAGTTTCTTTCCACTGCATCACAATTGTATCTTAGTGCCATCAAAATTATTACCATATTCACAAAAAGCCATGTATCTACAGACTCTTTTGCATGTACAAGTGTTCTTAAATGAATTAAATTTTATACATGAACAATCCCAGTTTATGTCCACTCTCCACCAAACGGCATACAAATTTTTATTGCATTTCTAAGGTAAAATGTTCTGACCAGTTTTTAAACAAATTATAATTGCTCTTATGGATACTCTGTCTCCTTACTATAGTTAACCAAAGTTTTCATATAAAACTTCAATTTAGATGCAGTGAAATCTTTATAAGCTGCTGTCAACTCAACTTGAGTTCTCATTTTTACATGAAACAGAGTAAGTTACTGATAAAGCTACAGACTTCATGTCAGTCAAATGTTATTTAGTTTGGTATCAGGAAATTATATGGTTACTGTCTCTTGAAGAACTAGTATACTCCTTTTACTGGATGAAGAAAATTATACATTCCATAGTATTTTCCTTTGTGCCTGGTGATTGGAGACTCAGCAGTAAAGATAATGAATGTTCAGTCATAGGAATTGTGATAGACTAGTGTTTTAGTATATTTACTCTCTTCTCGCTGTGTCAGCCACGCTGGGGTCAAGTCATATCCAGGGACATGCACAAGACAAACTATGTAGGAGTGGATGATCCTGGGGTCATGTAGAGTGGAGAGTATAGTAATGGGTTATCACAGATGGTACATCTGGGGTGAGCGCAGTAAAGTCTTAACAAGATAAAATTCAGAAAATTAGAACAAATAGTCCATCAGATTACAGAGAGAAAGAGAAACTACAGATGACACTAAAGGGGTGAAAAACACACTGGCTAGAAATAATAAAATCTAAAGAAGAAGAAAGGAGCTAATCAGCACAAGGACTCAGTCATCTTCCTGTAAGTATATTGACAGGCTTCCCAGACCCAATTTATATTCCTAAAGAGTCCTCTCCCTTAAGCTTTGCTCTTTTTTTACTAGTCTGTTCTACTGGGCATGGTAATTTTGTTTTAAGCCCTTACACACCCGTATGGAAGCAAGAAGGCAGAATATAAAATACCCATTGAAAATATATATGATAGTTGCAGAAGCTAACTTGTAGTCCCCAAACTATATGTGGATGGACTAACAACCACCTTTCATTTAAAATATAGCTCTGATCCTCATTCTAGACTTTCACTCTTATTTAACTGCATTTATTTTTCTCAGAATAACCTAGGATAATTTGGTCATGGTTTCACTGTATGGATGCCTCCCTCTCTAAAAGAGATAAAAAGTAAAAATTAACAGATATAATTTATTTTTATTCATATTTTGTCTCATATGTGTAATCTCAATTAGTTCAAATACTCAGAGAATGGGAACTTCCTTTAATTACTCTTCTTATTACTAAGAGTCAAGTACAAAATTATTTTTACGGGATGCCGAGAGTAGTTAACGTTTGTCACTCACTGCTGAAAATATTTCTAAAATACATTAATCTACACCTCCATCTTTTTAAACACACTCTAAGAACAATGATGGGAATTACAGTGACTCAGCACATGCCTCTTCCATCCATTCAAAGCAGCAGCCTGTGGTGAACAGTGTTTGTGCATATCCAACACCTAGGACTTGTGATTCTGTTAAGAGCTTTTAATGTGTCTTTGGGAAACTTGTTGTTGTTGTTGTTAGGTGCAGTCGAGTTGGTTCCAGCTCATAGCAACCCTATGCACAACAAAACAAAACACTGCCTGATCTTGCACCATCCTCAAAATTGTTGCTTTGCTTGAGCCCATTGTTGCAGCCACTGTGTCAGTCCATCTCATTGAGGGTCTTCCTCTTTGGGAAATTACCTCTCCCTTATTCATGTAGTCTTAGTGGGACTGTCAGTCAAGTTACCCCACCTTCCTCTGGCCGAGGGTTGAACATATAATCTCTGTATCAGTCAGGGTTCAACCACAGAAGCTGAACCAGTAGGAGATGTATATGAAGAGATTTATTGTAAGGAATAGGCCTGCACGGTCATGAGGACTGGCTAGGCAAGTCTGAAATCCATAGTGTAGGCCATCAGAAAGACAGCTGGAACTCAAAAGCATGGGCTGAACCTGAAGTCCACAGGTAGAATTTCTTCTTTTCTCAGGGAAGCCTCTGCCCCACTTGTAAGGACATTCAATTGATTGGACCAGGCCCACCCAGATCATCTAGGATAATCTCCCTTACTTAAAGTCAACCAATTATGGACTTCAATCACATCTACAAAAGACCTTTGCGGCAACACCAAAGTTAGTGTTTGGTTGAATAGTTATGGATTATAGGAGCCCTGGAGCTCCTGGTGGTACAGTGGTTAAGAGCTCAGCTGCTAACCAAAAGATCAGCAGTTTGAATCCACCAGCCGCTCTGTGAGAGAAATGTAGCAATCTGCTCCCATAAAGATTTACAGCCTTGAAAACCCTATGAGACAGTTCTACTCTGCACTATAGGGTGGTTATTAGTCAGAATCAGCTCAACAGGAATGGGTTTATAGCTAGACACTTCCATGCAGGAGACCTAGGCTCAATTCCTGGACAACGCACCTCATGCACAGCCACCATCCATCTGCAGTGGTAGGTTGCATATTACTATGCTGCTGAACAGGTTCAGTGGAGCCTCCAGACTAGGAAGAAAGGCCTGGAGATCTACTTCCAAAAATCAGCCAATGAAAACCTTTTGGATCACAGCAAAAGACTGTCCAATCCTGATGTATAGGGTCACCATCAGTCAGAGCCAGCTCAACGGCAACTAACAATAGCAACATAGCTAGCCAAGTTAACACATCAAAAAGACCAACACAATCTCTCTCTGCGAATTTAACTATTAAGTGGAATAACACAAGTACAAGTACTAAAAAGTATTTGGAGTAATTCAGTCTAATCTTTTCACCCTGAAGAGACCATATGAATTCTTATGGATGGACTAGATTATACTGTGCTAAAACAAAAAACCATACCAAAACTCATAGCCATTGAGTTGATTCTGACTCATAGCGACCCTATAGGACAGAGTAGAACTGCCCCATAGAGTTTCCAAGGAGCAGCTGGTGGATTCAAACTGCCGACCTTTTGGTTAGCAGCCATAGCACTTAACCACTTCACCACCAGAGATTTCCTGCTAAAACAAGTGACCCACAAATCAATGGTTTAATGCAAAAAAACTTGTCTCCAGGGGTTGTGTAATGACTGAACTTTGTTTCACACAGACAATCAGGGATCCAGGCTGACAAAGCCTCCACCATCTTGTAACAGCACCATCTAGAGCCCATGGTCTCCTCATTCACTAAGGCAGAGAAAGAGAGAGACTGGACAATCATTCATGGCATTTTCTCTGTCTCAGGCAAGAAGTGACATACTCCTCCTATTCTCGGAGCTAGAACCAGTCACATGACCTCATCTAATTTCAAAGAAGCCAGCAAATACACAGCAGGGTGTAATTGGTGGTTTTCACCTCAGCACCATCACCGCCTTCCTTTCTAAGGGAGAAAACTATATTTCCCAGAATCCTCTTGTCTGAACAATTTGGGTTGCAGGTGATATTTGGAAAACGAAATGAAGAGAAGGCCTTTCTTTTTTAAGCGTTCTGGTGGTCAGACACTGCAGGTTTCCAGAACTCCTCACAAGCTGTCACTCCTAGTGGTAGCAGTTCATGGACTGGTCCGTGATTGCAGCTTTCATCCCCTAATCCAGTGCTTCATGCTGAGGTTGTGGTAACTGTTTCTCCAGTCCTCCAGCAACAGCCTTCCGGATCATGACTCTCCCAGCACCTCCAACTTCTATATTAAACCATTTATTCCCATAATGCTTGTATATGTATGTATGTATTATTCCCGTAATGCTTGTAGTGGTTCTGTGTTTTGGGCCAATCTCAACTTGCCTGTTGCTCCTGTTTTCCTTGATTTGTGAGCTAATTCACAACACTCTAATAAACACCTTTTTTGCTTTAGTTACCAGATCTGCTTTATGTCTCTCAAAACCAAAAAAAAAAAAAAATCTAAATGATACATATCCCAATATGATTCAAGAATGACTCATTTATTCCGAATATATTTATTGAACACCTACCCTTTGTCAGACCCTGTTCTTGTGCTGAGAATAGGTCAGTGAAAAAGACAAATTCTTACCTGCATGAAGCTTATATTCTAGTGGGAGAGAAAGACAAATAACTTAAAAAGAAAATAAGAGAAATTATATTGCAATGAAGAAAAAATGTAAGGTAATATGTGCAGGGGAGAAAAAACTAAAGCAGGCAAGGGGAATAAGGAGTGCCTGGGAAGTGTGTATTCAGTTTCAGCAGCATGGTCTAGAAAGATCCTTACTGAGGAGGAAACAATTGAGCAAAGACTTAAAAGAGTTGGATGATGAGCCATGCAGACATCTGAGGGAAGGGCATTCTAGGAAGAGGGAATAGCATGTATGAAGACCTTGGGGTAGTCATGAGCATGGAATGTTGAGGAACAGCAAGAAGGCCAGTGGGGGTGAAGTGAAATGAGGGAGAAAGAGTAATAGGAGATGAGGTCTAAGAGTTTGAATGAGAAGGGGGACAAGTAGGACCCTGTCAATCAGTTAAGAGTTTTGACTATTACTTCGTGTTAGATGGAAAGCCTCTTAAGAGTTCTGAACATAATATTTATGTGATCAGACTTATATTCTAAGAGGATAACTCTGGTTGCTGTACGGTAAAGAAATGGGAGACCAGTTAAGAGTCTATTCCGCTAGTCCAGGAAACAATGATGTGGCTTAAACCTAGGTGCTTGCAGATTAGTTAGCTGAGAGGGTGCAAAAGCAGATGGAAAAAAAAAAAAAATGACTCCAAGATTGGGCTGAAGTAATTGGAAGCTTGGGGTTTCCACTGAATGAGTTGTTGTGAAAGGCATTAGGCATACAGACACAGTGAACAACAAGAATCCACAGTTGAGAAGGGGAGACAGACAAGTAAAATGTTAATACTAATGGCAAGTTCCATCTCTTGGACAATTACTTTGTACCAGGCACTGAACTAAAATATTTTACAAACATGACATAATTCAATCCTCATAATGACTCAATGTGGTAGATATAATTAGCTCTATTTTATGGATTAGAAAACTGAAGCTTGGCAGGGTTAAGTGACTTGCCCAAGATCTAAGAGTGAAAGATGGACAATTTGTTTGCACTCACATTTGCCTCACTCCAAACTTGTGCTCTTAACTACTATACTTTAGTCTAACTCTGGCTAAACTTCATCCAAGGAAATAAGGTAGTCAGGATATACGAAGCAGGCCCATGAGTAAAGGGAACACTTTACCTATGACAGAATGATTGTGTGATCACTTTTAATCCATAAAACAAGAAGGATGGACTCAGTGAATTCTACGGTTCTTTCCGGCCCTAAAAGCCTATAATTTTAAAACATGGTGATGCTTGTTTTCACTAAAGTGAAAATCATTTTTACTGCTTAAGACTGAATAGCATATAACACAATTCTCTTATTTATATAGAGCTATTCCAAGCCAGGCTGCACTGGGCCTCAAGCCTTATTGTCTGCTCATTTTGAAGTAGAAAGAGCATTAAGCGTAAAACAACAGCAGTGAACACAGAAGGGTAAATGGGGAAAAGAAAAGGGTATATCAAGGAAATAAAAACATTGTCATGAAATAAGCAAGAGAAATAAAAATGAGGTTTTGAAAATCTTCATTTTCCTAGAAAACTGAAGAATATTTACATCTTTTATACTGAGACATCTTGATTGTTAACTAAAAAGTTCATAGAGAACTGAAAAAAAATAGTTTGCATGTTAACAGAGACTTTAATTTTGGTAGTCTTTCTTGTTCCAAATCCTGGTTTGTAATATCACACTCTTGATTTATCTCAACAGTGAAACCATACAAACATATTTTCACCCAGAGAGGACACAAATCACACGCAGCCGGAAGAAGATAATGCAACACATTTGTGTGTGCCTTCGGTTTGGGATATGTCTGTAAGATTAAAATGAAATTTGGCCTAGATTTAAGGAATCACAAGAATAACTTCGGTTTTAATTAGGATGTAATACGTGGCATGTTTTTCTTCACAATTATCACTAAATTTGTAATGGGCATCCGTAATGTTTGTATCCCTGTAGCAGGAGACAGCTATGGGGATATGCTACTTCATTTGCTAACGCTGAAGTCAAATGAAGTTACAACTGAATGATGCCAAAGTGTTTGATTAACATGAACAGAAAAAGCAAAACTCTAGCTTGTAAACTATGCTTCATAGGACTATGTTGTTGTTGTTGGGTGCCGTCCAGTTGATTCCGGCTCATAGCACTCCAACCTCATGTGACAGAGTAGAACTGCTCCATAGGGTTTTCCAGGCTGCGATCTTTATGAAAGTGGATCATCAGATCTTTCTCCCCCAGAGCTGCTGGGTGGATGTGGTGGATTAATTACTTTTGTGTGTGGCCTTTCTAGCGTTGGGCTTGTAACTCCTACCCAGGTGATTGTGTGATAGGGTAATTGTGGCCTACCAAGGGGATTGATCAGTTTTGCCCTAAAAGAGAGCCAATTTCAGAGCAGGAAGAGGAGCCCACCACCAAGGAAGGAAAGACCAGCAGCAGAGACCCAGCAGCAGAAACCCAGCACCAGGAGACGGTAGAGTAGGCTTCCCCACCCACAGAGAGAGAAAACTGAGTGCTTTTGAGCAGAGACTGAGGGCCAGGGAGAGGCATGACTGCGAGCACAGCTGGGAAGAGGCTATCCTGATGGAAGAACTGTCTCCTTGAGTGTTCCAGAGCCTGAACTGTAACTCTTACTTCCCTAGTAAACCCCATGGTTGTGAGTATCGTCTGTGAGTTCTGTGCGGCCTTTGCAATGAATTATTGAACCCATATAGAGAGTGCTGTAGGAGAGACAGCTGGTGTCAGAATTAGTCAGGATGGCAGAGAGAGGAGTCTTATCTGACTTCCACCTCATGGGAGTCAGCCTTATGCTGTTGATCTTGGTTCTCCTTCCCCCATGTGGGGCTGGAAGAGGTCAGATACTGCCCTCAAGGCATTTTTACTATGGGTTTGAGGTGCCAACCTTCCAGTTATCAGCCGAGTGCTTAACAATTATGCCACCAGGGCTCCTTTCATGGGACTATGAAAGTGTCATAGTCCAGAGGGTAAAACTCAGAGTTCCTTTCTCTCACTTCATCTGCTGTGGTTCCTCTTTTGGATGCCTTCATATTATATCATTTACATAATGGCATCTTAAAATGTCATCTTAAGCTTTAAAAAATGTGTAAAACTGTATCTAAGATTATAATGAATGGATTCTATGTTTAAAATACAAACAAAATTGAAGGCTTTATCCCATATATCAAAGTCATCATGGTCTCTAAATACCTTCCTAGGGAATTGTTAGGGGAAATCTCATTCATTTATTATGATGCCTATTATTTTCTTAAAACACATGCTTAAAAAAAAAAACCACAATAGAAAAATGTTCAAAGGATATGAGCAGACAATTCGAATAAGAAATTCAAATGACTAATAAGTAAAACATTTCATCTCATCTGTAATTATGTAAATGAAAACAACAAATATATATATATATATATATGTCTATCATATCATATCATATCAAATTAGCCAAGCAAGTTTTGTAGGTAGGTGTGCTTTTTAAAGCTAATACCCAGTACTAGTAAGGAGTCCCTGGGTGTACAACTGATTAATGCACTCAGCTGCTATCTGAAAGGCTGGCAGTTCAAGTCCACTCAGAGGGACCTCAGAAGAAGGGCCTAGAGATCTACTTTGGAAAAATCAGCCATTGAGAACTGTATGGAGGACGGTTCTACTCTGACACACGTGAAGTCACTATGAGTCAGAATTGACTCAACGGCAACTGGTTTATTGTTGAAGATGTGGAAAAATGAGTATCCCAACAATGTTAAGAAAAAAAGTATTTCTAAAAATCAGTTTGAAAATATATGTCTGAACTCTTTAAACAGTGCATAGTCTTTGACTCAATAATTTTCCAACTAGAACTATTTCCTAAAAACAAATAGAAGCTGGATCAAAAAAAAAAAAACTCTTCCAAAGACAATTATCATGATTTTAGATAAGATGTCAATGTGAGCACAAACATCTAACTCTTCCAATTTCTACATTCCTATGGTACATAACAAAGAAAATACAAAATAGGTAGACTTTACCTTAATGCTAGAAACAAAGCATTTTCTCCATTTGCCAAAAAGTGTAAGGTTTCTGAATTGTCTGCTGGAGAGAGAGGGCAGACCTCCCTAGATTGAAGAAGAATGGAGGATAGATCAGTGTGGATGGAAGCAAATAGAGAGCATTCATTTGGAAGGCAGACACCACCAGCAGGAAGACCACAGCCCAGATTCTCCCTGACTGGACAGACAGACAAAAGCAATTAAACTCTTGAAAAGATATAGCCTCTTGTAAGAAGAGAAAAACTCCAAAAAATTAGAGAACATGCTCCACTCCAAAGGAGATTTGTTTCAAGAACAAGAATAAACCAGCTGCCATTGAGTCAACTCCGTTTCATGGCAACCCCACGTGTGTCAGAGTAGAACTATGCTCCACAGGGTTTTCAATGGCTGATTTTTTGGAAACAGATGAACATTCCTTTCTTTCGAGGTGCCTCCTGGTGGACTCAAACCTCCAAACTTTCAGTTAGCAGCCCAGCACGTCAACCATTTGCACCAACCAAGGACTCAAGGACAAGTATACATATTTAGAAAAATTCTGTCTTTTAATCTCAAAAAGATGTGAGAATTTATTGCACTTAAGAAACTAGACTGACTAGTCATAAGATCAGGAAAGAATACATGGAGGGAATAAATTGCTGAATCAAAAATCCTTTTGCTGAATCAAAATTAAGCATAGCAGAAAATCAAATTAGGAAAATGGAAGACACAGTGGGAAAATTGCCCAAATCTCACCAAAGGAAAAAGACTTTTAAATATGAGAGGGGAAAAAAAATAAGGAACATGGTAAACAGCTTCAGAAAAAGAAAAAAATTGGGAAAATCCAATAGTTTATACGTATAAATTAGAATCGCAGTTGGAGATCATGGTACAGATGAGGCATACGCATTGCCATCAAGTTGATCCTTACTCATTGTGACCCTATAGGACAGAGTAGAACTGCCCCATAGAAATTCCAGGGTGGTTACTTATTCAGTCTGTATGCTGAGCAAATAATCCAAGAAGCTGGACTATATGAAGAAGAATGCGGCATCAGGACTGGAGGAAGACTCATTAACAGCCTGCATTATGCAGATGACATAGTGTGGCTTGATGAAAGTGAAGAGGACTTGAAGCACTTACTGATAAAGATCAAAGACTATAGCCTTCAATATGTATTGCACCTCAACATAAAGAAAACAAAAATCCTCACAACTGGACCAGTAAGCAAAATCATTATAAGCGGAGAAAAGACTGAAGTTGTCAAGGATTTCATTTTACCTGGATCCACAATCAACACTCATGGAAGCAGCAGTCAAGAAATCAAATGATGCATTGCATTGGGCAAATCTGCTGCAAAAAAATCTCTTTAAAGTGTGAAAAAGCAAAGATGTCACCTTAAAGACTAAGGTGTGCCTCACCCAAGCCATGGTGTTTTCAATCGCTTCATACGCAAGCAAAAGCTGGACAATGAATAGGGAAGATCAAGGAAGAATCGACACCTTTGAATTATGGTGTTGGTGAAGAATATTGAATATACCATGGCCTGCCAAAAGAATTAACAAATCTGTCTTGGAAGAAGTGCAGCCAGAATGCTCCTTAGAAGCAAGGAGGGCAAGACTTCTTCTCACATACTTTGGACATGTTCAGGAGGGATCAGTCCCTGGAGAAGGACATCATACTTGGTAGAGTAGAGGGTCAGCAAAAAAGAGGAAGACCCTCAACTAGATGGATTGACACAGTGGCTGCAACAATGGTCTCAAGCATAACAACGATTTTGAGGATGCCACAGGATAGGGCAGTGTTTCGTTCTATTGTACATAAGGTCACTGTGAGTTGGAACTGACTCGATGGCACCTAACAACAACAACAATCTTTACAGAATCAGACCACCAAGTCTTTCTCTCATGGAGCAGCTGGTGGGTTCATACTGTCAACCTTTTGGTTAACAACGGAACACTTAACCACTGTGCCACCATGGCTCCACAGGTCAGGCTGACCTGCTTAGTAAAGAAATACTACACCAAAAAAACCTGTTGCCGTTGAGTCACTTCAGACTCATAGTGACCCTATAGGACAGAGTAGAACTGTCCCATAGGGTTTCCAAGAAGCAGCTGGTGGATTTGAACTGCCAACCTGTTTGTTAGCAGCCAAGCTCTTAGCCACTGCGCCACCAGGGCTCCAAAGAAATAGTACTATAATTTTTTTTTCCTGAGCTTAGAAAAAAGTGAAACTATTATTAACAGGATAAATTAATGAAATGACAGGGATCATCAATATGTAGCTCATGGATAAACAAATATTCCTTTAAGCATCTGTCTTAGTCATCTAGTGCTGCTATAACAGAAATACCACAAACGGATGGCTTTAACAAAGAGAAGTTTATTCTCTCACAGTCCAGTAGGTTACAAGCCCAAATTCAAGGCATCAGCTCCAAGGGAACGCTTTCTCTGTCAGCTCTGCACAGGAACCTCAGGTCCAAAGGACGCACTCTGTTCCCGGCACTGCTTTCTTGGTGGTATGAGGTTCCCATGTGTCTCTGCTCACTTCTCTCTTTCATATCTCAAAAGAGATTGGCTTAAGACACTATCCAATCTTCTCTATCTCATCAGTATAACCGCTGCTGATCCATCTTATTAGATCATAGTGATTGAATTTACAACACATAAGGGAATCACATCAGACTCCAAAATGGTACACAATTATACACTTCTGGGAATCATGACCCAGCCAAGTTGACAGATATTTTGGGGGGACACAATTCAATCCATGACACTCCACCCTTTGCCCCCGCAAAATTCATGTCCTTGCAACTTACAAAACATATTCACCTCATCATATCACAGTGAAAGGCTTAACTCTAAGTCCAAAATCCAAAAATTTCTCTTCATCTGTGAAATCTAGAATACAAGTTATCTGCTTCTGAAGGTACAATGGCAGAACAGGCACAAGCTAGACATTTCCATTACAAATGGGAGAAACTAGAGGAAAAGAAGGGATAACAGGCACCAAGCAAGTCAGCAGAACACATTACATTAGCCCTCAAGGCTTTGAAAATAATCTTCTGTTCTCTGAGACAATTTACACAATAGCCCTGCCCTCCAGACTCTAGGTATTGGCCACAATCTCTGGATTCTAAGTGGAGGCCCCTTGACCCTGGGCTTCAGCTCCACCTTCCAGGCCCACTGGGACGGCAACTCTGTTCCCTTGGCTTCAGGCACACCATTCTCCTAGTCCATTGGAGCGACAACTTCGCCCTTAGAAATACCAGAGGCCATGGCTCCACCATTTGAGACCCCTGAGGTCCTGGCCATACCTTTTGAGACTGAGGCAGCTTGGCTTCTTGTGTTCCTTGTCTGTTCAGCTTCTGCTTTCTGTGGCTTCTCAGCCCTTGGGCCTCATGTCCGCATCTGCGCTGCTGAGGCAAGTGTTCCAAAGCTTGGTAGCACCACGGATAAGTGCCTGGCAGCACCTCACTCCACCAGGAAGCCTCCTGCACACAGGCACTCATCTCTCTCGCTCAGTGGGTCAGGAGCTTCTCTGCACAGGAACCCAGACCAGCGGACTCACACTGGTCTCCTGGTTCTGCTGCTGCTGGTTTTCTGCTGCTGCCGCTTCTCTCCTGCTGCTGCTGGTCCTCTGCCGCTGTTGCTTATCTATCCATTCACAGTTTCAAAAACCACTTCCACTTTAGGTATCTGTTAGAGCAGCACCACACTCTCAGTACCAAATTCTGTCTTAGTCATCTAGCGCTGCTATAACAGAAATACCACAAGTGGATGGCTTTAACAAAGAGAAGTTTATTCTCTCACAGTCCAGTAGGATACAAGTCCAAATTCAAGGCATCAGCTCCAAGGAAACGCTTTCTCTGTTGGCTCTGGAGGAAGGTCCATGTCATCAGTCTTCCCTTGGTCTGGGAGCTTCTCTGCACAGGAACCTCAGGTCCAAAGGATGTGCTCTGCTCCCGGCACTGTTTTCTTGGTGGTGTGAAGTTCCCATGTGTCTCTGCTCACTTCTTTCTTTTATATCTCAAAAGAGATTGGCTTAAGACACTATCCAATCTTGTATACCTCATCAGTATAACTGTCTCTAATCCATCTTATTAGGTCATAGTGATTGAATTTACAACACATAAGGGAATCAAATCAGATTACAAAAAGATACACAAATTATACAATTCTGGGAATCATGACCCAGCCAAGTTGACAGATATTTTTGAGGGACACAATTCAATCCATGACAGCATCCACGCAGATGCTGATTACCTACAAAGAAACAAAAATCAGTCTATCTGCAGACTTTTTCTCCACAACAATAAAGTTCAGAAGAAAATGAAGAAAACCCTTGATTTAAAAAAAAAAAAATAAATGTACAAGTTGCAATTCAAGTGCAATGGCAATAGAAATGCATTCTCAACAAGCAAGTGGCTCTTCCTGAAGTCTTTTTCAGGAGGGTTATCTCGCCTCACAATGGTTCAACATAAATGAGAACACTTGCCTGCAGGATCTCTTTGACACTAGTTCTTTTCTTACTCTCAGATCCACACATTGTCTATGATTCATGCAAATGATGCCTCCTCAGTTATAACTTAGGAGTTCTTTTCCCTTTAATATTAGAAGACCAAAGCCCTTCAGTCACTGGTTCTCAGCATTATCTGCATATTAGAATTTCCTGGGGAACACATAAAATCCCCATACCCAAGCCATACGCCAGACTTTTACATTAGAATCTCTGAGGGTGGAGTCCATGTGTCAGTATTTTTTACAGTTCCTCAGACGATTCCAATAGGCAGCCAAGGTTGAGAAGCACTGTTCCAAATCTTGTCTCCACATAAATCAAAAGAGAGATTATAAAAAAGGGAGCAATATAGAGGTAATGTTTTCTCCCTGGTTAGAAGACACACATTTTCCATTTTATATTAATTTCCTAAATTTATTTTTTTCAAGCTAAGATCCTTTTAAAATATTTGCATGCCATACTAAGTGGACACTTTAATACTTGCTAGCTGATCACCCTTAATGACTCCAAAGAAATGGCTTACGAAAGTTGTCGTCAACCCAGAGTCTCTCTGTACTGTATTCCATACTCAGAACAGATTCATCTGAACTAAATTTGGAGTACATAATTTGAAACTGGATTAATTTAAATGGAAAGTAGGCACGTGCAAGGGAAGTTTGGAAAAATAGAGGCAATAACTTGGTCCTCAAAAATATACAGCAAAGAAATATTTTTCAAGACTGCTCATGTATCTTGTATATTTATTAGTATAATAATAAAACCAAACATTAACTACCTGGGGCTCTAATGTAGTCAGGGTCAGAGTGGTTCCTCGATATTATGTTAAGTAGCCTAAGAAAGCACACTAATCCCTCAGGTCGCTGTGGTAACATTAGATCAGCAAGCTACAGGAGGGCATTACAGATGTTAATGGGATTCTAACACACTTGTTAGACTCCCTGGGTGGTGCCAACAGTTAAGGAATTTGGCTGCTAACTGAAAGGTTGGAGATTCCAGTCTACCCAGAGGCACCTCAGAAAAAAGCTAGTGATCTACTTCCAAAAAATCAGCCATTGAAACCCTTATGGAGAACAGTTCTACTCCGACACACATGGGGTTGTCATGAGTCAGAACTGACTCAACAGTAACTCGTTAACAGGCTTGTTTCTGAAGTATGTGAAACACTGCCCATATCCATGCAGGAGCCATGGTCATGTCTTTGAGACCGGCCAGAGAATTTGGACTCAAAATGTAAGGCTCATAATGCGATATCCAGATCTAACCCCCAAAACTGTTCTTTCCAGACAGGTAATTATTAATGTTCTCTACTGCAGTGAAGGATGCTTCCAAGTCAAATACTTTCTGATTGATTGGGGCAGACTTGACTTTAAAGAATTAACCATACTTACTTATAATTCCATAAAATCTCTACATTGTAATTCATGTTTTTGTCATCAATGGAAATTACAGAGATTCAATTCTGGTGCAAAAATATTTATCTCGATGGAGTTTGATTAAATAAAGCCAACACACATCATACTGAGCCCAGAATTTATATTAAGTCGAGACCAAAAGAGAAGTGAACCAAAGAACAGACACCAACTTTTCATATGCTATAATTTTCCATGTCACTAAGGTAAAGCCAGAGCTTAAATCAGGGGACAAAAGTAGGGCTTGGGGTGCCACAGTGGAAAGGCCTGGTGATCTACTTATGAAAAATCAGCCATTCAAAACCTTATGGAACACAGTTCTTCTGACACACGTGGGGTTCCCATGAGTCAGAGTCAACTTGATGGCAACTGGTTGTTTGGATATGAAGTGGTGTTCATTTTCATCTCTATATTCTTACTGTCGGGCATTAGGTTAAGTATTAACAGTAGGTTGGCAGTACTGTGAGACCACAGTACTGCAAACTGTTCTGATGTGGAATTTGTGAGAAATCCATCAGGGCCACAGAATTTAGTATTGGAAGGGACCTTTGAAGGGATCGTATCCAGACAGCAGTTGTGCCTTATGAATTTCTTCATCTCCCACAGAAGCCAGAGCACTGTGGTTATTCAATAAATATGAGGTGATTGAATACACTTGTGGAATGACCCTCCCACATGGAGCAGACATCCTCTCCACAGCATCTTTGACAGATGGGCATCTGGCATCTGCTTCTACATCTTCTATTGACAGCTATCTAATGATCTCCTGAGGACCCTCATTCCCTCCCTAAGGCCCTTTAATTGTTAGAAAGCTCTCTCTTATGTTGAACTGAAGCCTCTTCATGTAATGGACCCCAACTAGCCTGACTTCTGCCCTCTCCGACAACACAAAATGAGTCTGTTTAATTTTTAAACTGATAGTTCTTAAAATATTTTTAACAAAAACTAACAGGCCTCTCCTAGACACTTTCTTCTGGGTACAATTTAGATTGCGAATATTCATGTTAATGCTCAATAGTCCCCAGGATGAGAGATAATATTCCAGGTATAAACTGAGAATGGTGCTGTTTTATATTCTAATCAGGGGATTTGACATTGTGAATGCAAGTTAGGTACATTTTTCAATGACTGCGACATATATGTTTGCTTCTGTGAAGCAGATTCAACAATTTCTACCAGGCTTCTAGCCTTACCTCCTTCCAAAGTCCATTTGTAATCCAGGAATATGATCGTGTTGCTTCCTTGCTTAGTATTCTTTAGTGATTTCTGCTATTTTCATTCAGCCAATAAATATTTATTAAGTTCCTATTATGTTCCAGAACTATTCTATGTCCTAAGATTCTACAGAGGAACAGGGAAGCAAGGTCCCTTATAGTTCATGGAGAAATGTCAGGGGACCAGTAAAAAAAATAAGTAATATAATTTGTGATAAAGAAAACAGGCAGAAGAAAAGTAATGGAATAGAACTTGATAGGAAATAGAGATGATACTTTAAGTCTGATTCTCAGAGAAGGCCTCTGTGAAAAGGTGAAATTTAAGCTATGTCCTTTTTGATAAAATTGAACAAGCCATAGTAAAAGTAGAGGCAAGCATGTCTTAGCTCTCCCTCTTAAACTACTTTTTGTCATCTGCAAACTTCATCATCTGCACATTTGAAATTCATTCCCTCAACTCTTCACCCAAATAATTGATTAAAGTGTTGTGCAAGACAGGGTCAAGTAGAAAGAAACTTTAGGTACCTAGAGAGTTCCTGCTAGCTGCTTTGTGCAACATTTAATTATAAGGATTTTGCATATCAAATAATAGGCCTTCAAGACTTCTAAAGCAGAGAAGAATTTTCTTTGCATGTTGCTATGATGCTGAATAGGTTTCAGTGGAGTTTCCAGAATAAGACAAATGAGGAAAAAAAGGCCTGGTGATCTACTTCTGAAAATCAGCCAGTGAAAACCCTATGGATCACAATGGTCCAGTCCACAACTGATCATGGGGATGGCAAAGGACAGGGTAGCATTTCATTCCATTGTGAGTGGGATAGCCATGAGTCGGCAGCTGACTTGATGGCAGCTAAAAACAACAATCACAACTAAACTTCCAAAGACAATAGAGAGGCCATAGTTTATCCTCATCTACAAATTACACTGACTATTGAGGGTTATTTCCCTCTCCAGATAAAGCTACCTAGTGAAGACCAAAGGAGCTTAGATGAATGCATTTCAGTGTATTGACACTATAGCACCAGCCCCAGGGGGAGGCTCATAGCTGGTGCCTCAGATGAATACAACACTTCCGTCTCCTACTGTAAGGATATATATGCCTTTCCTAGTTGACTTGCATTCCTTAGTAGCACACTACTGAGTTGGCATATGCAGCCTGGTAAAAGCCATACATATATGTATGTAGTCTTAGGCTGGGTTCTCTAAAGAAGCAAAACCAGTAAAGTGTATATATAAAGAGAGAAAAAGAGGTTTTTTTTGTTTGTTTGTTTATTGTTTAAATGAAGTTTACATTTCAAGTTAGTCCCTCATACAAAAATTTATACATACTTTGTTATGCGACCCTAATTGCTCTCCCCATACTGTGACAGCACACTCCTCCTTTCTACTCCTGATTCCCCATGTCCATTTAACCAGCTCCTAACCCTCTCTGCCTTCCCATCTCACCTCCGGACAGAAGCTGCCCATTTAGTCTCTTGTATCTACTTGAGCTAAGAGGCACATTCCTCATGAGTATCACCTTTTGTCCCACAGTCCAGTCCAATCCCTATCTAAAGAGTTGGCCTCAGAAATGGTTTTGGTTCTGGGCTGATAGAGAATCCAGGGGCCATGCTTTCCAGGGTCCCTCCAGTCTCAGTCAGACCATTAAGTCTGGTCTTCTTACTAGAATTTGAGTTCTGCACTCTACCTTTCTCCTGCTCCCTCAGAGACTCTAGAAAGAGAGAGATTTTTACATCAAGGAAATGGCTAATGCAGTAGACGCTGGGAAGTCCAAAGTATGCGGGTCAGGCATCAGGCTGGAGGCTTCTCCTGACTCAAGTAGTACAGGGGCTGACAAATCCAAGATTAGCAGGTCAGATGGCAGACTGCTGGCTCATGGGCTGTGAAGGTTGATGAATCCAAGATTAGCAGATAAGACAGTAGGCTGCTGGCTCAAGTCCCAAGAACTGGAGGTCAGGTGATGACAAGCTGAATGCAAGACCCAGAGCAGAACAAAAGCCAGCAAGCTTTGCCAGAAAGTCCATATATATTGGATGCAGGCATACCCCCAAGGAAATGCCCTTTCAGCTGATTGGCTGCTTTTAGCGTATTTCATCATGGAAGTGATTACATCATTGCATAACTGCCGAACTACATCATAACTGCCAAACCACTGAGAATCATGGCCCAGCCAAGTTGACAAACAACCTTAACCATCTCAATCCACCCTTGTCAACTTGACACCTGTACACTTCTCCTTAAACAATACATAATTTCTAAATAAAGACAATTATAAAGTCATACTTGTGCCTAACGTTATACAACCAACACACAACTAAAAACACACTAGCCCTGTTTACATCTTATGTTTTATAAGTAAAGAAAACAAAAATATTTGATGTTCACATACAAAGAAGAAATAGTCATAACAGTTACAATCCTTGTTTCTGCAGCTGGTCACATAGTCATAGCTGGCATTTAGAACTACCTTCTTCCACCCCCCTTTCCATATTCCCTTTACCTTCAGCAAGTACCTCAGCTAGTCATGGTTCTGTGCTTGGTGGGGTGATCCAAATCTTCATTCCTGAAGCATCTGGACCATTAGTAGTCATGTTGGAATTGTGTTGCTATAGTTTTCTGTTGACTTTAATCACAGGGCATGGTAGTGCTAAGAGACAACCTAAGTGATTTCCTGTATTCCACACATACTCTTCTTTACCTCCATTATGTAATATCAATCTGATTTCCTCTTGGTAATCAGGATCAATCATACCAGCCAACATGGTAACTCCCTTCTTTGCCTGTTGATCCAGAGGTATAAGGAGCCCAAAGTAACCAGGTGGCATTCTTAATTTCCAGTTCAATGGAATTAGTGATGTGTCACCAGGTCAGAGCATTCCTCCCTTTGGAACTAAGACCTCTAGACAACCAGAACATAGGGTCACGGGGACAGGAAGCAAAAATTTTTCGATGGGTCATTAGGACTGATAGTGAGTGGTGCCACTCCCATTTCCAACCCCTTAATTCCTGGACCCATGAATCCTGGCTAGGGGAGAAACAGATCCTATGTTTGATGCTAGTTTAGACAATATACAACCTCCTGGAGAACACTGCCCCAACCCTGCAAGGTATTGCCACCTAGCTTGCACAGTAAATGTGTCTTTAGAAGGCCATTCCATTGTTCTATCAAGCCAGCTGCTTCAGAATGATGAGGAACATGTTAAGTCCAGTGAATTCCATGAGCATGGGCCCATTACCACACTTCATTTGCTGTGAAGTGAGTCCCTTGACCAAGGCAATGTCATGTGGGGTACCATGACAGCAGATAAGGCATTCTGTAAATCCATGGATAGTAGTTTGGGGAGAAGCATGATGTGCAGGGAAGGCAAATCTGTATCCAGAGTAAGTGTCTTTTCCAATAAGAGCAAAATGCTGCCCTTTCCATGATGGAAGTGGTCCAATGTAATCAACTTGCCACCAGGTGGCTGGCTGGTCACCTGGAGGAATGGTGCCACATTGGGGACACAGTGTTGGTCTCTGCTGCTGGAAGATTGGGCACTCACAGTGGCTGTAGCCAAGTCAGCCTTACTGAGTAGAAGTCCATGTTGCTGGGCCCATGCATAACCTACATCCCTGCCACCATGTCCACTTTGTTCATGAGCCCATTTAGCAATGATGGGAGAGCCTGGGGAAAGAGGATGACTGGTTTCCATGGAACACATCATCCTATCCACTTAATTGTTAAAATGCTCCTCTGCTGAGGTCACCCTTTGGTGGTCATTCACATGAGACACAAATATCTTCACTTCTTTGTTCCATTGAGATAGATTGATCCACATACCTCTTCCCCATACTTCCTTGTCTCCAATTTTCTGATTATATTCCTCCCAAGTCCCAGACCACCCAGCCAAACAATTGGAGACAGCCCAAAAATCACTATACAATTGTACATCTGGCCATTTCTCCTTCCAAGCAAATTAACCAGGTGCACTGCTCAACATTTTGACCATTGGGAAGATTTTCCTTCACCACTGTCCTTCAGGGAGGTCCCAGAAAGGGGCTGTAGTGCTGCTACTGTCCACTTTCAAGTGGTGCCTGCATATCACGCAGAACCGTCTGTAAACCAAGCAAGAGTTTTCCCTTTCTCAGTCAACTGATCATAAGGAACTGTCCATGACATCACAGATGCAGACTAGGAGATGAAAGGTAATGTGACAGGAGTGGAGACCATAGGCATTTGGGCCACTTCCTCATGCAGCTTACTTGAGCCTTCAGGTCCTGCTCTTGCCTGATCTCATATATACCACTTCCAATTAATGATGGAGTGCTGCTGTGCATGTCCAACTTTATGGCTCTGTGCGTCAGACAACACCAAGCTCACAATGGGCAGCTCAGGCCACATGGTGAGTTGGTGGCCCATGGTTAGGAGTTTAGTTTCTACTAAGACCCAGTAACAAGCCAAAAGCTGTTTCTCAAGAAGAGAGTAGTAGTTATCTGAAGAGGATAGCAGGGCTTTGCTTCAAAATCCTAAGAGTCTGCACTGTGATTCACCAATAGGGGCCTGTCAAAGACTCCAAACAGCATCTCTATCTGCCACTGACACTTCAAGCACCATCGGATCAACTGGATCATATGACCCAAATGGCAGAGCTGCTTGCACAGCAGCCTGAACTTGTTGCAGAGCCTTCTGTTGTTCTGGACCCCACACAAAATTAGCAGCTATTTGAGTCACTTGGTAAATAGGCTGAAGTAGCACACCCAAATGAGGGATATGTTGCCTCCAAAATCCAATGAGGCCAACCAGGTGTTGTGCCTCTTTTTTTGTTGTGGGAGGGGCCAGATATAATAACTTATCCTTCACTTTAGAAGGAATATCTCCACATGCCCCACACCACTGGACCTCTAGAAACTTCACTAAGGTGGAAGGTGCCTAAGTTTTTGTGGGATTAATTTCCCACCCTCTAGTACACAAATGTTTTACCAGTAAGTCCAGATCACTAACACTTCTTCCTTACTAGGTCCAATCATCATAGTGTCATCAATGCAATGGACCAGTGAGACATCTTGTGGAAGGGAAAGGCAATCAAGGTCCCTATGGACTAAATGTGACATAGGGCTGGAGAGTTGATATACCCTTGAGGTAGGACATTAAAGGTGTATTTCTGGCCTTGCCAGCTGAAGGCAAAATGTTTCTGGTGGTCCTTCAAAACAGGCATGGAGAAAAAGGCATTAGCCAGATCAATAGCTGTGTACCAGGTACCAGGAGATGTATCAATTTGCTCAAACAATGAAACTACATCTGGAACAGAAGCTGCAATTGGAGTCACCACCTGTTTAAGTTTTTGATAATCCACTGTCATTTTCCAAGATCTATCTGGATTTTTGCACAGGCCAAATAGGGAAGTTGAATGAGGATGTGGTGGGAATCACAATCCCTGCATCCTTCAAGTCCTTAATGGTGGCAGTAATCTCTGTAATCCCTCCAGGAATGCAGTATTGCTTTTGTTTTACTATTTTCTTAGGTAGAGGCAGTTGTAATGGCTTTTACTTGGCTTTTCCTACCAACTAACCCTTACTCCACTTGTCAGGGATCCAATGTGGGGGTTCTGCCAGTCTCTAAGTGTATCTATCCCAATTATGCATTCTGGAACTGGGGAAATCACTACAGGGACCCACTGGACCTGATGTGAGACAGGCATGAGCTAAGACTCTATTAATAACCTGATTACCATATACCCCCACTCCGATTGGTGGGCTACAGTGATATTTTGGGTCTCCTGGAATTAGTGTCAGTTCAGAGCCAACATCTAGTAATCTCCAAAAAGTCTGATTGTTTCCTTTTCCCCAATGAACAGTCGCTCTCGTAAAAAGCCATAGATCCCTTAGGGGAAGACTGGGAAAAAGATTAACAGTATAAATTTTTGGCAGTGTAGCAGAGTCCTTCCTCAAGGGGACCCAGCCTCCCCTTCATCCAAGGGATTGTGAGTCTGTAAACTCACTCAAGTCTGGGAACTGATTGAGGGGAGGTGACTCTCTATTCTGGTGATTTGAGTTAGACTGCTGTTCACTTGACCTAAATTTCTTCCACTTGTACAGATCAAGGAAATGTTTAGTAGATTTCCTATCTATTTCACTCTTAGGGACACCATGACTAAGTAGCCAATGCCATAAATCCGCACAAGTCAGAATATTTTGATTAGTGCTTTGATTCTGCTGTCCACTGTAGTAACCACACCCACCTTATCTTTGTCGATTGAGCTGTCACTTGGCCCCTACCACCACAGGGTACAATCAGCCCCATTGTGGTTAGGTGCCTTAATTCAGGGAGGGCAGCTCCCACTGTCACATATGATTTATATAAAATAGCAATCACAGCAGTCTTCAAGGATGCTAGGGTTCCCTTCACAAATTTGTTACTCATCGTAGTGGTAAAAGGTGTGTCCTCTGGGCACTCCATGTGTGGATCTGTGGGTCTAACCTGATAAATCCACTCTAGCATGCCAATTTCCCTAAGCCTTTGGGTACCTTCTTCTACAGTATACCAATCAGGTCTGGTACTTCAACTTGATTTAGTATAGGCCACCGCATAATCCATGCTTCAGTGACCCAACCAAATAAACTATTAGATCCTTTCCTAAGCTCTTGAGCTGAAACACTGAATGAAGAATCTGTGCTTAGTGGGCCCATATCAATAAACTCAGACTGATCCATCTTTACCTGCACCATTATCCCACACCCTTAATAGCCATTCCCACACGTATTCCCCGGGTTTTTGTTTGTACATATTAGAAAAGTCAAGCAGTTCTTTTGGAGTGTAGCTTACCTCCTCCTGTGTCACACTTTGTATTTCACCTTTTGAGGCTCGCTAGGACTTAAGTCTAATTATAGGCCTAGAAGCCAAAATGGGTGGTGGGAATGTTTTCTGAGAATATTCAGCAATGTCTTGTCAGCCATCTGGCTCAGGCTATGCCCCAGGAAATGACTCAGACAAAGGCTCTTTAGACACAACTGAGTTAATCTCATCAGATAGAGTGGAGGGGCTAATGGTTTTACTGGGGACAGTGGCATAGCTGACAAAGATGGAGTAATCTCTTTAGATGGGAATGAGAGGGCTGGTTCTGTTAGCAGGAGCAATTCAATGGAATTTAGGGGCTCAGTGACCCCAGTTTCCTGATTATCTGCCCACATGTCCCCATCTCAAGTTATAGGATCCCATTTCTTCCCAAGCAATGCCCTCACTTTAACTTCAGACACCATTCAAGGTTGAGAATTCAATTGGTGTTCTAATTCAGCCATTCTTATGATAAGATTCTGGGTTTGGTTTTTGGCAATATTGACTCTGTTACTGCAAGAAATAAGGCACAAGTGGCAACTTTTAAGTCATTGATGAGGCACTTGAGCTTTGACTCTGAAACCCTGAGCTCATCTCTTTCTCTCACCACTTTGTCTAGCAAAAGGAGGACCGACTAACCAGCTTCCTTATACTTCTCATTATGACAAAATTATAGAAAAATATCAAACATGCAATCACCCAGAGCCTCATCTTTCATGAATACTTGATCTATTGGTGGTGATATTTTGTGTATATCTATTGCCACCTCACACCATGGAATATCAATGCCCTCTTTACTACTGGAAGCAGAGTCATCAACATCTTTAAGACTAACCAGACTTAAGAACCAATTTAGAAAATTCATCCTAACAATTTTGCTTCTCTAGAACCACTCTTAATACTACATGTCTTAGGCTCAGTTCTCTAGAGAAGCAAAATCAATGAAGCGTATATATAGAGATTTGTATCAAGAAAGTGGCTCATGCAGTCGTGGAAGCAGGCAAGTCCCAAGACTGTGGGTCAGGCATCAGGCTGGAGACTTCTGCTGACTCATGTAGCTGCAGGGGCTGAGGAACCCAAGATCAGCCAGTCCAGCAAGTCAGATGGTAGGCTGCTGGCTCATATGCTGCAGAGCCTGAAGAATCCAAGATCAGCAGGTAAGAGAGCAGGTTGCTAGCTTAAGTCCCAAGAACCAGAGGTCAGATAATGATGAGTTGGATACAGGATCCACAGCAAGCAAAAGTCAGTGAGCTTTGCTAGAACGTCCAAACATATTAGATGCAGGCCACACCCCCTTAGAAGTGATTGGCTGCTCATATTAGATTTCATCATGGAGGTGATTACTTCATTACATAACTGCCAAACTACATCATAACTGCCAAACCACTGAGAATCATGGCCCAGCCAAGTTGACACGCAACTTTAACCATCA
>NW_004443970.1:12461711-12471302 GCF_000243295.1 Trichechus manatus latirostris
ATATATATATATATATATATATATATTTGCACAGAAGGGAGGGCAACTGATGGATAACTCCTCCTGACAACATCATTTGGCCCTACCACTGATCCTCAGTGTCCTGGAAAAAAACAAAAGCCACATTATGCATTCTCCTTGTGCTCTCCATTTGCAGCACATTATCTCTGAAGAAAGTACAATTTCTCCAGCCCCTGTCTTTAGCTAGAAAACTCTCATATAATACTAAGCACAAATCTTTTATTTGAGCTACAGTTGCTAACCTGTTCATCACACTACCAGTTGCCATCAAGTAGATCCTAACTTATGGTGTACCCATGTGCTGCAGAGTAGAACTACACTCTATAGGGTTTTCATGGCTGACACTTTTCAAAAGCAAATCACCAGGACTTTCTTCCAAGGTGCCTCTGGATGGGTTTGAACCTCCAAACTTTCAATGAATAGACTCGTGGCTAACCATTTGTGCCACCCAGGGACTGTCTTGAAAGAAGTACAACCAGAATGCTCCTTAGAAGGAAGGATGGCAAGGCTACGTCTTACATACTTAGGATGTGTTGTCAGGAGGGATCAGTCCCTGGAGAAGGACATCATGCTTGGTAAAGTACAGGGTCAGCAAAAAAGAAGAAGACCGTCAATGAGATGGATTGACACAGTGGCTGCAACAACAGGCTGAAGCATAACAACGATTGTGAGCATGGTGCAGGAGCGGGCAGTGTTTTGTTCTGTGGTGCATAGGGTCGCTATGAGTCATAACCGACTTGACAGCACCTAACAACAACAACAACAAGGGACTCTGTTAATCACACTAATTCATCTAAACTGTTTACATCTTACTGGTGATTACACTGTAGCATCCTCTACATACAGGGCTGCTGCTTATGATTGTGCAGGTTTTATTTGGACAATTCTAGAAGGCACCCTTGATGTAAAGTCATTTTAGATTTGTGTAGTCATCACAACAATTCTCCAAAAAATGACTATAAAGTATCTTAAGGAAAGGGAACTTCATTGTAAATGGTACAAGGACAGCATGTGGGATAAGAACAGGGTATTTCATAAACTCTCATGGAAGGAATGCCTATTAAACATACAGGCTACTCAAGAATGTTCATTGCAGCTTTGTTTATAAAAGTGAAAAAAAAAAAAGGAAAGAACTCTAATATCTACCAGCCAGAGAGTGCATAAATAAAGGTAGTCTGTTCACACATATCAGAAAAAGATAAACCCATTAAAGTGAATGAATTAGAGCTAAATGTATCAACATGGATAAATCTTCAAGAGCATAATGCTGAAAACAGATGTTACAGTATTATAACACTTATGTAAAGAGTAAAATGCAGAAAACAATTACTAATGGGTATGGGTACATACATTTGCAGCAAAATGTGTATATATTGCACAGGTAGATAACACATCAACTTCAGTATCAAAGTTGCCCCTGGTGTGTGAGGGAAGAAAAGAGATTGGGGAAAGGTACAAAGGTGCTTCCGCTGGGTCAGTAATATTTTTTTTCTTTAATGTAAAATATATATGGCAAAATATTAACGGTTGTTAAATCTAGGTCATTGGTATATGGATACCCGTATTTTTCTGTGTGTTTGAAATAACTCATTTTTTTAAGTGAAAGAAAAATGAAGTTATGCTTCATTTTCCCAAAGAAGCAAGCATGTTTCTTCCCCTCTGTTAATGAGGTCCCCCCTACTATTCAGTGGTTTTCCAATTTTTCTTTTTTCAGTGACAGTCTTCTTTCAAATGAAAATTTTTATGGATTCCTACTACATACAACCAATAAAAGCTGAGGTGCCCTGCAGCCCTGCTTTCTCACCCTCTCTCCATGCAACCTAAGAGAGTCCCCAAAGATATCTCCACGGAAGCCAAGGCTCCACAGAGCACAGTTTGAAAACGACTGCTGTAGCTAATGGCGAATTTCTTTTGACCTGGCTGCCAGTAAGCTATAAGCCAGTTTTCAAGCTTGTTGCCAACAATTATGGTAAGGCATTTGCATTCTCCCTTTTCCTTCCCTGGTCCTGATCTACTAGTTGGTATTTTTTTTATCAAGTATCTGAAAGTAATAAAATGGCTCATCTTCAGTAATAGAGTAAAATAATACCTCTCTTCAAATTTGAATCTGAATTTCTTAACCGACTTTCCTGCCATTGTTCTGAATAACAAAGATTTAGCAGTATTTGTGTTAACTTAAAAAAACTGTTTAAATAGAAACACAAAAAGAAGATAGCAAAAAAAAAAAGAAAAATCTTACCTTAAATAAAAGGAAAGTGATAAATTATTCATGTTGAATGCAGTTACACATATTTATAAGAGACTTCATCACTGGGAATATCAAAAGTTAAAAAATAAGAAACATCATATAAGCGTCCTTTCAACTGCTGTCCAACAAAAATATTTAATATGGCATTTCCATGACTAATATTTTGATGCAGAAAGCTAGAGAAAGTATTTTAACTTCAATGTTCTGATTGTTCTTAAGTTTTAACATTTTTATATTAACATAAATTCATTTGTTCTGTCAGATGATCTTATGCTCTACTTATGAAAATGTCACGTTTTGTTAAAGATGCCTACTCAATGAAAAATTACAAGTGACCATTAGAATATACTCGAGTTCAAAATCATTGTTCCCAGAAGATTCTAAATAGCCATATAATGTAAATACAGTTTCTCAAATATAAAACATGTTTGCAGTAGCCAAATAGATACAGGTTTGCAGTAATGAGGTAATGGTGATAGCTGAACCATAGTGTTCTGGCTTTTAATATATGTTTATGTAAGAATAAAAAATCACTTTGAAGAGAAATTATACACAGTAGCAGTAACAGATAACTTACCTTAACAACTACAGCCACTCAGCAAGTTCAAACACAGAGAAAACATGGGTTTGGGTAGAATGTTAACGATTGCTTCTTGGCTATGTGGCCAGGCTCCCTAACCACACCTAGCACTCACTCAGACATCAGTAAAGAAGTCCTGCCCAGGGTCAAGAGTTGTCTGGGCTTGGAGAGTAAAATTAGCCTTTCATCAGCTATTTTACCCTTTGGCCTTGCCCTCCCTTTAAAGAAATCAAACAGCCTCCTTCCAGTGTCACTTCCACTCATTAAGTAAGTATTGGGGATGTCAGCTGGGATGTGAAAGACATTATGGAAGAGAAGCCTGTCAGGTTGGAAAGTGGGATTTCAGAGCAGGGCCGGAATTTAAGGGAAGGCAGAATGCAGGACACAAACAGGGACTGATGGACACTACGTCCTATGCTGATCAATTAAACCATTAAAATCAATCTGCTGGCTTGAAAATGTGCCTTAATAACTGAGATCACAAAAGAACAATAACACTGATTAATTTTTCGAGATCCTTTCTTTATTTTTGTTGAACATCTGTTGTCAAGCCACCTTTTAAAGTAGCATATGACATTAGTGTGAGGGAAAGAGGAACGGTGGGGAAAATGTGGACAGTTCCAATAAGGACCACAGAAATGATAAAATGCTTGGTGAAGTTTTCATCAAAAAGGCTATCTAGCCTAAAAAGTCTAGTGAAAACAAGTCTAAAACATGACTGGATAAGAATAAGTTTGATGAAACACTAAGATAGATTGATTACTAATGTCGGTTGAGATTCCACGTGTAGAAATCCTTAGGAAAAGAACAGACAACCCTCAGAGCTAGATCATTTAGCTATTCATCTGCACACAATCAGTGGGAATGGCCAGCACTAGGACTTTGTGATCAAAATAAAATGTAAAAAGGCCCTTGTATATATTCCAAGACTGTTGTTCAAGGATATTTAAAGATTAATTCTAGAATTTCCAACAGGCAATAAGTCAATACATTGATTTGGAAGGTATATAAGACCAAGGTGAAGTGAATCCATCCAGAGAATGCCCAGTTTATCCATAGGACAGAGTTTGGGTTCCAACAACACATAATAAACTATTAGTCGAATAGTCAGGAAATGGAGTTCTGTAGCTAATCAAATATTTTTAGTTAATTATTAGCACGTGGAAGTATTACAAATTTTTAAAGAATGAGAATAAAATTAAAATACGCTTAACCTTGAAACTAAGCTGATTATAATTTAATCTTTCTCTAATTATTCAGAATGCATTTCAGGGTCATCAAGAAAAGCATAAATTATCAGTGCTTGATGACTATGCAGGAAGTCACAGTTTTTCTAAAATCCTGGTTAATAGATGGTGGGTAACAAACAATCCACCGCAATAGTTAGCATTTTGGGGATTTATGTGCTAGATATTTTCTAGAAGTATACCTTTAATCTTTACCAAATAAAATTTCACAGGTGATGAACTGATATTCAGAGATGTTGAATAACGTGCCCAAGGTTAAACATCACGAAAGGGTATCAGAGCCAAATTTTGAACACAGAACTATCTGTCTTTAAAGAATATGCTCTTTCACTATGCCAAACAAGCAAATTCTTTTGCGCAGAAGTATTCTTAAAATTTGCTGCCTGTCTGTACAAAACTTATATACAGTCAATGGGTCAAGCTGTTTGTTTTTCCAGGAGAACAGAAGTATTTTTCTGAGTCATTGTTGAAACTGCTATCACGTATTCATGAGGGCAACAAACTTTGACCACAAAAGATTTTTTTTTTAATGTAAGCCCAACTGTTCATTCCAAGGATCAAGAGCACATCCTGAACATCTTAGAAAAAAAAAAATGTTTTAAGAAAAACATTTTGTTATGTAGCTTCAGTCACATAACAAAATGATCTGCCCATAAATGTCTACACTAAATAGACTTATTTACTCTATTTTATGTGATGATTTAATTTCTGTGTTAGTCCATTTATTTCCAATTATAAAACTTACTGGGCTTGATGATTACTCATAAATGAATATGGTCAATTAAAATTATTTAAGACTTTGGACTGAGTTTAAATCTGTTAAAGAAATGGATTCCACTTATTGTCATGAGGGAAAAAAAAGTTATCTCATCGAAATATGTATATAGTCCTGTTTGCATCATCTACTTTTTAAAGCTCATTAAATGATTTCACCTAAAATATTTATGGCTTCTTGTTCACCTTCATTCACAGCACCAATTAAAAGTCTTCAAAGCTCAAATGCTTTTTCTTCCTCCACCCATAATAGTTTCATTTATGTCTGAAGCAAGCTGATTCCTATAATGAAATTTCACAAACAAGAGGGGAAACGTGGCTGAACGTTAGAATGACACAAAATAATCTTAGGCCAGGTTACTGTTTCATTAGCTAATCTCTGCTACTCCTCATTCACACATGGAAGACTTGACTGTTGATGAGACGATGACTCTATTCAAAGCGATGGACCTCCCTCCCCTACCTCTGCACATAGCACTTCAGATAAGACTTAAGAATTACTTTCTATTCCAAAAGAGACTATTTTCATCTCCAGCAACAGACTGATATTATCATTGTATTGAAGAAAATGCTACCCAAACAGTAACTTAGGTTAAAATGAGCCCTGATTGGAATAAGCTCTGAGTTCAAAAAGTTCTGAAAAGAAAAATAGACTTCCTATATACGAAGTCTCTGCACAGAATTACGGCGAGAGCATTATTCAATAAAGACTACATATTTGACTCCTTCTAATTCAGGATCTCACCCAGAAACCAAAGTTTCATGCTCAAGTTAAATTTAAGGAAAGTTAAAATTACTGAGTTGCATAACTGTATTAAATTATGCATTTATGGCAAAGTTTGAAAATCACACTTAACTGTCTTAAAATTTGATAGATTAGGTTGCGCTTGCCATGATCATGTTTTGAAGGGTGACTTCACTGCTTGTGATTGTAACTGCCATGGAGTTATTCATCTGGGGATTTTACACTAATGCTTTGACCTGATTTGTGCATTCAATTTCCTTTCTGAGATATTATGCTATTCACCGTGACTTTGTTCAACTTGAATCTGAGATGACACTTCTGACCCAATGAACTCCAAGGGATAACTTTTTCAAGGAAAGAAAAGTGAGGTTCCTTTTCAATATGAGGGAATAGAAGAGGAAACATTCATATTGAAGGTCAAGAAAATGTTACCTAGAAGCTAAATCAATATCAATAGAAATAGATCATTGAAGAGCAAAGTCTAATTTTATGCCCAGATAAGAAAGGTGTTCAAATTTCAAATTAAGTAGCTGATGAGAATGAAGAAAGGTTAAAAAAAAAAAGACCATTAATTACAATTCCTTAGACTTAATTTTATAGCCTAAGAAATTATGAAGAGTTCTAATAAAATATAATCCTTGACATATCAGTCCAGAAAGATTTAAAGGGTCATAGAATTCTTAAGGTAGAAGAATCCTAAAAAAGATCAGCTAGCTCAACCCTTTTATTTTTCAAATAAAGACACTGAGGCATAGAGAAGTTAAGTACATTTCTAGAAACAGATTTTAAAACTTTAGCATGTATTTTCATCATTGTCATCCCCAACCTAAGTTTAATATCAAAAGGGTATAATGGGTAATATTAATGCATAAAAATTGTTCTCTTATTAGTAAAAACAATCCAATATTTCTTTAAAAATCAAAAATGCACAATGGTGGTTTAAATCTATTTCACTGAAATTCCCAGGAACAATTCAGTTTTCCAGCTAATCTAGACTCAATATTCTAGATACTCAGTAAGCATTACTGAGTACTTACTGAATGCTAAGTATATAGTGCAAAACTCCAAAACTTTATTCCAGTTGGAATTTTTGCTTTAAACATGGTGAATGAGGAGGCAGGGCCAAGATGGCAGAGTAATCAGACGCTTCTGGTGATCCCTCTTGCAACAAAGACCCGAAAACACAAATGAATCAATTATATATGACAATCTAGGAGCCCTGAACATCAAAGGCAAAGTTGAGGAATCGGACTGAGTGGCAGGGGGAGGGAGAGAGGGTTCTGAAGCAGCAAGGAGTTGCCAGACCTGATCTGGCAGGAGCCGGAGCCCTTCAGGCCAAATCAGCTCCTGGTGTACAGTGAGGCAAGCAGCAGCGCTTGGGCAGCATTTTCCATGTCAGGAGAGCACCAGTGGCAGAGAGTCTACTCAGCCATCCAGAATCAGTGAGAAGCAGCCCGCGATCAGCGAAAGATAAACACTCGTGTCTGGCCTACTGCATGCATGAAAAACACCCCCCTTCGGAAAAAACTTCTCTTGCATTTACCTCCACACTCCCTGCTCAGCACTGGGTCCGGGATGGCTTTAGTGATTTCGAAGTCCCCTAGGCTGGAAGTAGGACCCGTGATACACTCTGAGCCATTCTCCCAGCCTTGGAGAGGGAACAAATTAACAAACTGGGGAAAAAATAATCTGCCACCTCTCCTAAGCCAGGAACTCAGGGTAGGCACAGATCCTTTGTCTAGGCACAGGCATAAGGCATCCACAGACTTTGAGTGCCTTTCCTCCTGCATAGACTTGTGTGGGCCCATTTCAACAGCATAGGCCTTCATTAACACAGTACAACAGGGTATATATCTGAAGTCTAATATCAACTGTTTCAGCTGTGAACTGGCATGTTCGTGACATTTGACTCTGCTCTGCCCACTGGCAGGGTCTTCACCTACCCACATCAAGGGCCTGAGGACTCATAGCTCCACCCATGTTACCTAGCCACCTGCAATAGGGGCCCAATAATAAGAGGTGACCCCCAGTCCTTATGGCCAACAGCATTGGGTGCTCATAGTCCAGCTGGAAAACCCATCCACTTACGTGCTCTGGGGAACAGGGACACACTTTCTTCCTGGACACTCTGGGGTGGCCATTGGCCCTGTGACTTGCTCAGCGTGTGTTCCCCTGCTGCAGATGGATGCCTGTGCCTACACCAATCACCCATGCTTGTCTAGGACTGTAGGTGAGAGTGTACACCACACACTTGGTGGCCGACTACCTGAACGCCTGAGATGAATCCATACAGGAGGAGTGAGCAGACTCCTGGACTCACATGCTTAGTGGCAAGTCTGGCCACCTTGTGGCAGGACTTTGGAGCTTCAGGGGCACCAGTGACTGTTCTAGCTCACACAAGCAAGCTATTTGGGCATATAAAAACAAAACAAGAAGTTAGGACATAGTAGGCAAACAAAATAAATAAGTATAATAACTTATTGATGGTTCAGAGACAACAGTCAATATCAGCTCCACAATAATAGCAGGAGACTTCAACACACCACTTTCAGTGAAGAACAGAACACCCAGAAAGAAGCTCAATGAAGACACAGAAGATCTAAATGCTACAATCAACCAGCTTGATCTCATAGACATGTGCTGAACACTCCACCAAACAGCAGCCAAGTATACTTTCTTTTCCAATACACATGGAACATTCTCCAGAATAGACTACAATTAGGCCATAAAGCAAGCCTTAACAGAATCCAAAGAATCAAAATATTACAAAGCATCTTTTCTGACCATAAAGCCATAAAAGTAGAAATCAATAACAGAAAGAGGAAGGAAAAAAAATCAAACACATGGAAACTGAAGAACACCTTGCTCAAAAACTACTGGGTTATAGAAGAAATTATGGATTAAATAAAGAAATTCATAGACTCAAACAAGAATGAAGACACATATTACCAGAACCTTTGGGACACAGCAAAAGCAGTGCTCAGAGGTCAGTTTATAGCAATAAATACACACATCCAAAAAGAAGAAAGGGCCAAAATCAAAACGTTAACCCTACAACTGGAACAAGTAGAAAGAGAGCAGAAAAAGAAGCCAGAAAAAAGGAAATAGTAAGAATTAGAGCAGAATTAAATGAAATAGAGAATAGGAAAACAATTGAAAGAGTAAACAAGACCAAAAGCTTGTTCTTTGAAAAGATCAACAAAATTGATAAACCATTGGCCAAACTGACACAAGAAAAACAAAAGAGGAAGCAAATAACTTGTATAAGAAATGAGATGGGTGATGTAACACCAGACCCAACTGAAATTTAAAAAATCATAACAGAATACTATGAAAATTGGTACTCCAATAAATTTGAAAATCTAGAGGAAATGGACATATTTCTGGAAACTGACTACCTACCTAAACTAACACAAACAGAGGTAAAACAACTAAATAAACCGATAACAAAACAAGAGATTGAAAAGGTAATTTAAAAACTGCTCCCCCCAACCCCCTGCCCAAGAAAAAAAAAGCCTGGCCTGCATAGTTTCACTGCAGAATTCTACCAAACTTTCAGAACACCACTACTACTAAAGCTATTTCAGAGCATAGAAAAGGATGGAATACTCCCAAACTCATTCTAAAAAGCCAGCATAACCCTGATACCAAAACCAGGTACAGACACTGCAAAAAAAAAGAAAATTGCAGACCAATATCCCTCATGAACATTGATGCAAAAATCCTCAACAAAACTGTAGCCAATAGAATTCAGTAATATATCAAAACAATAATTCTACATGATCAAGTGGGATCCATACCAGGTACGCAGGAAGGTTCAACATTAGAAAAACAATCAGTGTAATCCATCATATTAATAAAACAAAAGACAAGAACCACATGATCTTATCGATGCAGAAAAGGCATTTGACAAAGTCCAACACCCATTCATGATAAAAACTCTCAACAAAATAGGAATAGAAGGGAAATTCCTCAA
>NW_004443970.1:12471402-12483815 GCF_000243295.1 Trichechus manatus latirostris
ATAGCAAAAAGATGGAAACAACCTAGGTGCCCATCAATGGACTAATGGATAAACATTATGGTATATTCACACAGTGGAATACTACGCAATGATAAAGAACAACGATGAATCCGTGAAACATCTTAAAATATGGAGGAACCTGGAAGGCAGTATGCTGAGTGAATTTAATCAGCCACAGAAGGACAAATATTGTATAAGACCACTATTATAGGAACTCAAGAAGAGGTTTAAACAAAGAGGAAAACATTCTTTGATCATTACAAGGGTAGGGAGGGAGAGGGGTATACAGTAACTAGATAGTAGATAATAATTATCTTGGGTGAAGGGAAGGACAGCACACACTAAAGGGGAAGTCAGCACAACTGGACTAAACCAGAGCTAAGAAGTTTCCTGAATACAACCAAACACTTCAAGGGACAGAGTAGCAGGGGTGGGGGTCTGGGCACCATTCTTTCCAGGGACATCGAGGTCAATTGGCATAACAAAGTTTATTAAGAAAATGTTCTGCATCCTACTTTGGTGAGTGGCATCTGGGGTCTTTAAAGCTAGCGAGTGGCCATCTAAGATGCGTCAATTGGTTCCAACCCACCTGGAGTAAAGGAGAATGAAGAACACCAAAGATATGAGTATCAGCCCAAGAGACAGAAAGGGCCACATAAACCAGAGACTGCATCATCCTGAGACCAGAAGAACTAGATGGTGCCTGGCTACCACCAATGACTGCCCTGACAGAGAACAGAGAGTCCCTGATGGAGCCAGAGAAAGGTAGGGTGCAGAACTCAAATTCTAGTAAAAAGACCAGACTTAACAGTCTGACAGACTGGAGGAACCTCAGAAAGCATGGCCCCCAGACTCTCTGTCAACCCAGAACTAAAATCACTCCTAAGGCCAACTCCTCAGACAAAGGTTAGACTGCACTACGGGACATAAAATGATACTTGTGAAGAGTGTGCTTCTTAGCTAAGTAGATACATGAGACTAAATGGGCAGCTTCTGTCCAGAGGTGAGATGAGAAGGCAGAGAGGGTCAGAAGCTCATTGAATGAACACTGGAAATCCGGGGGGGAAAGGAGGAGTGTGCTGTCACAGCACAGGGAGAGCAATTAGGGTCACATAACAATGTCTGCATACATTTTTGTATGAGAGACTAACTTGAATTGTAAACTTTCACTTAAAGTACAATAATAAAAAAAAAGGGCAGATTTACCGATCTGACAGAGACTGGAGAAACCCCAAGAGTATGGCCTCTGGACATCTTTTTAACTAAGTGATGAAGTCACTCCTGAGGTTCACCCTTCAGCCAAAGATTAGACAGGCTCATAAAACAAAATGAGACTAAATGGGCACACCAGCCCGGGGGCAAGGACGAGAAGGCAGGAGGAGACAGGAAAGTTGGTAAAGGGGAACCCAAGGTGGAGAAGGGGAGAGTGTTGACATGTTGTGGGGTTGGCAAGCAATGTCACAAAACAATATGTGTATTAATTATTTAATGAGAAACTAATTTGCTATGTAAACTTTCATCTAAATCACAATAAAAAATTTTAAAAAATGGTGAATGAAATCTTTATGTACACTGCTCCTGCCTTTGAGTGCTTATACCTGTTAATAGCTTCCATTTTCTCCTGAAATGGTTTTCTTCCTTCCTTTCAAGGATTATAATAGGTATTGTCTTCAAGAATCAGAGTATCTCTCAAGTTCCATCTGATTCAATTGTCTAATGAAACAAGTACTTAATTGTGATAGGGCTACAGTTATGCAGGAAGCCCATGAATCAGCTATGACACCATTTTTCAATGATTTTATTCATAATATTGCTGATTTTCTTCTACACAGTGTCAGATTTGCTATTAAAATTATAATGTAGGATGTAGTTAAACAGTAATTCCCACAATTATAAGTCTAGGAAATTGGCAGAAACAGTATTTATGGTCTCTAATATCTGTATAGTAATTGACCAAGTATGAATAATATTGAAGTTACAGATAGGTAAGCCTTAGATCATAGAAAAGAAGGCAATAGAACCAGTGATATCAACACTGCTAAAGGTCTGATTACTAGCACTGCAAATTCATTTTTTTTTTAGTGCATTCAGAGCTAATCCCCACTAAATAAACTCACAAGATCTTGATTTACAAAGCAAAATGTCAGTGTTAATTTATAATGGGGAATATTCTTTTCCAATCACTAGAAAACTCAGTTCAAGTTTTCAGAGCAGGAACGGCTAACACCTGGCGATCTACTTCACCCCATTCTTTCCATGAGTCCACAGCTTTCCAACTGAATCCTTCTTAACAGTTATCTAGGAACCCCTGCCAATCACACTAAGATGAAGTCTATTAGCCTTGTTCCAAACAGTGCTTTTTCACCCTCAAGATAACTAAAGGGCCAGGTAGTAATCAGCCTGTTTTGGAGATCAGGATATCAAAGCTAATATAGGCAGAAACCTGA
This sequence comes from Trichechus manatus latirostris, assembly GCF_000243295.1. NCBI lineage: Eukaryota > Metazoa > Chordata > Mammalia > Sirenia > Trichechidae > Trichechus > Trichechus manatus. Next base: position 12,473,850 of record NW_004443970.1, read on the forward strand.
GGATCACTTTACCTAAGCCCTAAGGAAAACCTGAGAAATTCTCCTTGCCTCAATTCCACTACCTCTCCAAGGACCTGAATATTCCAGCATTGCTCTCTCCTGAACAGGTTTAAAAAATCATTATCAAATTATTTCTCTTTTTTTCTCCTTTTTCTAGATCTCGTGCAATCTCTTCTTCATACTGGAAAGGTAGCTTTTCTTCAGATGCATTATAATTCAAGTTTTAGTGACAGGTCACTTCTACAGTTACAAAAATAAAACCAAGCTTCTGTTTCTTGCTACATTACACAGAAACCACTGGACAGATTGTCATAAAAAATGGAAAGCAAGTTTGGAATCATGTGATTAAAAACAAAAAAGCCTTCATAGTGTTATTAAAAATCACTGAGGCCAGGAGGGGGAGTTGGGGACTTGACAGCAAAGAGTTTGATGGGTTTGATGGAAAAAATATTCAATGACACAGGAAGCATCAAAGGAAGATGGAAGGAATACACAAAGTCACTGTACCAAAAAAATTGGTCAACATTCAACCATTGCAGGAGGTAGCATATGATCAAAAATCAATAGTATTGAAAGAAGTCCAAGCTGCACTTAAGGCACTGGCGAAAAACAAGGCTCCAGGAACTCATAAAATACCAGTTGAGATATTTTAACAAACAGACGCAACACTGTGAGCACTCACTAGTCTACACCAAGAAATTTGAAAGGCAGATACCTGGCCAATCAACTGGAAGAGATCCATATTTGTGCCCATTCCAAAGAAAGCTGATCCAACAGAATGTGGAAATTATCAAACAATGCCATTAAGATTATAAGCAAGGAAAATTTTGCTGAAGATAATTCAAAAAGAGTTACACCAGCACATCAACAGACAGCAACCAGAAATTCAAGCCAGATTCAAAGAGGACTTGGTGCAAAGGATATCATTGCTGATGTCGGATGGATCTTGACTGAAAGAAGAGAATACCAGAAAGATGTTTAACTGGGTTTTATCGACTGTGTAAAGGCATTCAATTGCATGGATCATAACAAGTTATAGAAAACATTGTGAAGAATGGGAATTCTGGAACACTTAATTGTGCTCATGAGGAGCCTGTACATAGACAAAGGAGGACTTGTTCGAACAGAACAAGGGGATACTGCGTGGTTTAAAATCAAGAAAGCTGTGTTTCAGGGTTGTATCGTTTCACCATACTTATTCAATCTGTATGCTGAGCAAATAATCCAAGAAGCTGGACTACATGAAGAAGAGTGCAGCATCAGGATTGGAGGAAGGCTCATTAACAACCTGAAATATGCAGATGACACAACCCTGCTTGCTGAAAATGAACTACACTTGAAGCACTTATTGATGAAGATCAAAGACTACAGCCTTCAGTATGGATTACACCTCAACATGAAAAAAAAACAAAAATCCTCACAACTGGACCAATAAGCAACATCATGATAAATGGAGAAAAGATTGAAGTTGTCAAGGATTTCATTTTACTTAGATCCACAATCAACAACCCATGGAAGCAGAGTCGAGAAATCAAATGATGCATTGCATTGGGAAAATCTGCTACAACAGACCTTTGTAAGGCATTAAAAAGCAAATGTATTGCTTTGAGAACTAAGGTGTGCCGGACCCAAGCTATGGTATTTTCAGTCACCTCATAAGCATGTGAAAGCTGGACAATGAATAAGAAGACTGAAGAAGAATTGATGCCTTTGAATTATAGTGTTGACAAAGAATATTGAACGTGCTGTGGACCGCCAGAAGAATGAACAAATCTGTCTTGAAAGAAATTCAGCCAGAATGCTCCTTAGAAATGAGAATGATGAGACTTTGTCTCAAGTACTTTGGATACGTTATCAGGACGGACCAGTCCCTGGAGAAAGACATCATGCTTGGTAAAGTAGAGGGTCAGCAAAAGAGAGGAAGACCCTCAACGAGATGGACTGACACAGTGGCTGAAACAATGGGTTTAAGCATAACACCGATCATGAGGATGGTGCAAGACTGGGCAGTGTTTCGTTCTGTTGTACACAGAGTCGCTATGAGTTGGAACCGAGTTGACGTCACCTAATAATATAATATCTTAGACTGCAGTGCAGTTCTAAGGAAAGTTCAGCAAAGTCACTGGGAAATCCTTGATCCAAAGTTACCTGTCAAAAGAATCTCACATCTTCAAGTAACAGGCCTGCCTTAGTAGCCTTGCCGTGCTCTGCCATTGGCTGGGATCAGACCACGGGAAGTGTGGCCTCAATGCAAATGCTATGGTGGATTTCAGAGCTCAGCAGGTCAGCCATAGCAATGATGGTGAGGATGGGGCAGAACAGGCAGTGTTTCTTTCTGTTTTACACAGAGTTGCTATGAGTCGGAACCAACTCAACGACATCTAACAACAGCAACAACAATGGATGTCCTTAAACAAAAGAGTAAATTTTTTAAATATGAGAATAACATCGAACATTTTAAGGTGTTCAGATTATACATCTACATAAATGATATCCTTTTATTTACTTTCATATTCAACTTTAGTTAGGCGGAATAGCAATTAGCATTAGTCCCATTGTCATATGAGGAAGTTGACATTCAATGAGCCCTAATGATGACTTCCCCAAAGGTACACCAGGAAAACAGCAGGACTCAAACCAAGTCTTCACTCTCTAAGCCCTGTGGACTTTCTACCCTGCCATGGTTCATAAGGAAAATGGAAGGCAATGGTAAGTATACCACTGGATGGAAGTAGGTAGAGGAAATAGAGGAAGGTCATCTCGCATATCTCTGTTTAAGGTTAACTTTGTAATCCCTGGCTGGCTGAGTATATGTGTCATCTGAATATATAGGTCGATGGGACACAAATACTGGAAATTTTTTTCTCCATGATTTTCAAATTCCACACCTGCTCGTGCACTGGTACACACTAACAATTCTTGTGTACTGCCTTCAAATCTCATTGTTCCTTCTCCATCCTGAATCTTCTTTGCTAATAACCATCCAGAAGCAGCCTTTCTAGCAGTATCAATTGACTCCAACATCCCACCCCACACATACAAGTGTATTTCATATAGACTCTGTATGAACTGTGAGATGAAATGCTTCAAAGGGGCCAAGGTGACTAAGATCTCCTCTGAGAAGCAATAAACAATAGCTAACGGAGTGGGAATCTACGTTTGGGTATTTGGGTGTCTATTCAGAGCTTGCAATAGGTTTTTAATTGGTTAGTTTTTCTAAAAGGTCAGTGTATCAACCTTTGAGATAACTGTTTAATTCTTAGGACTTTTTATGCACGTTTAGAAAAACACAGGTGGTTAACACATTTTGCCCAGTTAAATGGGCCTGTGTGATCTGAAACTGACATAGGCAGGTGGCTGCCAGGTCTGCACTACTTTGGGGAAATGGATGCATTTCTCCTTTCCTGGCTCTCCATGGGAAAGAGAAGGAAAAGGGGGAGGGAGAACGCTGACAGACAACAGCAGGGTGATTCTGTGCTCAGCATCTTGTCTTGGTGGTATATCCAAGCTGCAAGATTTATAACCTTCTTGTTACAATGTATCAGCTTCAACACTTTCAGTGAAGTCTTCAATAACTTTGATGACATCTTGCTGAGGGGTTTTGTCATTAAAAGCCTAAAGTTGGTCATTAACAAACCTTCCCTGCAATCATCTACCGCTGTGCTAACTCAGGCATGGATCTGGCTGGAAAGTTGGGCTGGCTCAGAAACTTTCCAGAAGGCTGCATTTTTTTCTGTGTGGGGTATATTTCTTTAGAGAAAGAAAACAGCAGTGATTTAATCATTTATTTCTCATTACCATTGACTAACCCCTCTGTGATGGACACTGACAAATTCAACAAACGTGTGCAAAACACCTACAATATAACAGGCATAATGCTCATTCGGGGCTGAAGATGTAGTTAGAGTCTCTGGGCAGTACAAACTGTCAAAGCACTCGACTGCTAATTGAAAGGTTGGAGGTTCGAGTCCATGCAGAGATACCTAGTAAGAAAGTCCTGGCGATCTACTCCCAGAAAATCAGCCATTGAAATTCCTATGACTACGATTCTACTCTGACACACATGGAGTCACCATGAGATGGAATTAACTCGATTGCAACTGGGTGAGGAAGACACAGACACAGTTCCAGTCCTCAAAACTTTCACAAGCAAAAAAAAGGAAGCAAGATTTACAAAATCCTTAGTAATGTGCCAGACTCTGTGTTTAGGCTTTATATGCATTATCTTGTTTATTCTTCACCATTCTATCAGACCTAAATGCTCTTATTATCCCCATTTTACAGGTTAGATGACTGAAACAGGACTGCTTAGGAATTTTCCTGAAATTATTGAACTCGTAAGTGGCAGAACCAGATTTCAAACCCATGTCTTATCTGGCTTCAGCACCCAAGCACATTTCATCTACTCTAAATAAGTTTGGGTCAGGAAGAAGGCAACGAGAACTGCCTTCCAGGTTGAGGGAGGATTATGAGTACAGCTAAAGGCAGGTGTATGCCAGATACATATGAGGAATAGGTTGGACACTGGCTCAAATGCCCTTCCAGGGAATGTAGGTTGTGGGTAGAGTATTTCCCGTTGGTAACAACCTCCCCAAGCTTCATACGCTTCCTCATCTCCTTAATGGCATTCAGAGTATAGAGGTATCCACTGGCATGCATGTATATATGAACTTGAGCTTGCCTGCTGCCCTTGGAGCAGCAAGAAGTGGTATAAATTTTATGATTATACTAAAGATTTATTTGATTTTGGAAAAGCTTAACTATTTAAAGATCACTGCTTCCCAAACTTACACAAATATTCCTGTGGCAGAGCAATTCCAGCTGCCCAGCTACCTAACAGCAGTTTCTACTGCCAGTGATTTGATTTTTCACCTGATCTGGCAACTTCTGCAATGGTGATAATAATGAATGGAGGGAGGTCATTGCTGCTTCCTCCTCCACAGGATTCAGGCTGTAAATAGCCAGGGGACCAATGTTATGACACCCACCCAGTTTCTTCCAAAAGATTGACAAACAAACACGCAGACATGAGGAAAATATTCTACTATAATTTAGGGAGGAGGAGAATGGAGAAATAACAAGTCTTGGAATTACATTTTTTTAATAACAAGGAAAATAACTTGGAGGTAATAAGTATATTCATCTACTACCTACTACCCATTGCCGTCGAGTCGATTCTGACTCACAGTGACCCTATAGGACGGAGTAGAACTGCCCCAGAGGGTTTTCAAGGAGCAGCTGGTGGATTCAAACTGACGACCTTTTGATTAGCATCCGCAGCTCTTAACCACTGTGCCACTGGGGCTCCAAGTATATTCATAAGGGTGAACATTTTGGAATAATAAATAATTGTTACTATTGATTGAGGGCCTCCTATGTGCCAGGAAATGTGCCAGGGGCTTTTTACATAATAGCTTATCAAGGGGAATGCTTACAACAACTCTGCCAAGGAAGATGTTATCGACATTTTCATCAATGAATAAACTGAAGGTTAGAGAGGTTGAGCAATTCGCTAAAGGTCATTCACTGACTTAGTTAGAGTTGGAATGAAAGCCTAGTTAGTTACCGTCAAGTCAACTTTGACTCATGATGACCTCATGTATAATAGAATGAAACACTGCCCAGTCCTGTAACATCTTCTTCTTCACTGATACGTTTGAGCCAATTGTTTTGGCCATTGTGTTAATCCATCTCACTGAGGGTTTATCCTCATTTTCACTGACCCTCTACCAACCATAATGTCTTTTCCTAGTAATTGACCCTTCCCTATACGAAGTAAGCAAGCCAAAGTCTCACCATCCTAACTTCTAGGGAACATTGTGTTTGTATTGTTTCTAAGATAAATGCAACGTCAGCCTACTTACATGTTATCCCAAAGTTTTGGTGTCTCCACTATGTTTCTTTGCTGTTATGGATACCTACATTAATTAAGACATGGCCTATTTAAAGGTGTTACAATGATGCATTAAAAGGCATTAGTTAATTACTTTTCTCTCTTAAAATGACGTTTTCATCTCTCTTTTTTTTTTTTTTCCTCTCCTTTCGCAAAAGGAAACAGAAACATTAGCTTACTTTTTACTGCTCAATTAATTGCTGTGGGATTTTACATGAAGAGATCAGTAAGACCTCCAGGGAGACGCCATTGACCCAACTATAAGTGTCATTATGTGCCTGTCTGTATGCATGATGTTGGAGGGGAGGCTTTGTTCGTGAGAATCACAAAATCATCATCCATCTGACTCCCTGCGTTTTGGTGGGGCTGTCACCTGTAGTGCTTCCCACAGATGTCTTCCTTGGACTGTTATTATTTTTAATTGCTCACAGGTTGCTTCTCCTAGTAAAGTTCTTGCCAATCAAGATCCTTAGCGCTACCTCAAAGGAGTCTCGGGAAATCGATTAGTAAGTTCAGATCATTTCCTCCAACAAGACCAGAATATAGAGTATCTGAGCTTTGTTCAAAGTCATAGAACCTATTGGCTTTTTAGAGGCAGCATGAAGCACTTTTAAAGAATATATGCAAGCCCAGGGTATATATGATGTCACTCATACGAAATATCTAGAGTAGGCAAATACATAGAGATCAATGTTTATTAGTGGTTACCCGGGGCGGGGGGGAAGGGCAAAGGGGGAGTCATTGTTTAGGGCCCGCTGAGTTTCTGTTTATGGTGATGGAAAGTTTGGCAACAAATACTGGTGATGGTTGCACAACATGATTAATGTAATTTATGTTACCGAATTGCACATGTGAAAAAATGTTAAATTGGCAAATGTGTTATATATATTTTACAACAATAAAAATGTTTTTAAAAAAAGATCTAAGGGACTGTAAAAATTACTTGAAACTATTTCAAACAAAAATGAAATATCCTTATATGATTATCACTAAACAGAGCACAAGGCTGCGAATGAAGAAAGCCAATTTCTATTTTTCTCCCTTTGCCCAAAAATACACAGAACAATTTTGGACAAGCCATTCGTGCTTCCTGTATCTATCCATAAATCTGGCCTGGTGGTAACTGGCCTACCTAACTCTCAGGATGAAGCCTAGGCACATCAGTGAATTAACCCATTTATGGGGAGGGTAGGAAGGAATCTCAGAAAATGAGAGAGTTCACTCTGATTAGATTATCCTCACCCAGAGGAAGAATCTGATTTGAGTGCAATACAAAAGAATTACTTTGCTTATATCAAATTGTAGGAATCCAATCACCCTCTGCCAATAAACCTCAGGCCTGATAGTGGGATCAAGTCAACATATTTTAGGTTTTGAAAAGATACAACTTTGTATAACTTTACAGAATTTCTTCTGGATGATTCTAGTATATTACTGAATAATTTTGAAAAGAATAATTCCAAGAAAGGAGTGTGCCTATCATGGTTAAAAAAAAGAAAAACAACTAAAAGTCTCATTTTGCATTGAATTTTGTTGCTATTGTATGAGTCCTGTACAGAAAAGAGGAATTAAATTTAGGAACTGACAATGTTTCCAGGAGGTATCATATTTTTACTCAAATAACGCCAGAGATATACTTTTTTTGCCAACTGCCCCTCCCCCTAAGGTATTTTTGTAAATGTGCTATGCTAATGTTTTACATGTTGCTGTAAAAAAAATTAGTACAGCATGCTTACAAAAATACCTCCAGGTTGGGGGAGGCACAGGTGGAAAAAAACATAACACACACATTATATGCATAAAAATATGGTAGCTAAGGGGGAAACGAACTGATTTAGAAATGTGTGTTATCAAATAAAGATTCTGTCACATTAGTTTTCAAATATGATAAAAACATTTTGAGGGTAAAAGATTTACCAGAAAAATAATATTGTCTCAAAACATAATTCACAGATTCTATATAACAAAAATTGTTTCTAACTGGGCTACTAGGTTACAGCTTTAGTGAAAACTACATTGATTGAAGATTCATATCATTTTGAAGTTTATTGCACAAATATTCAATTTGAGTCTTAAAATCCTGTCAATTTATTTCTTGGTAGTTAGGATACTAAAATATGCAAATAAGCATGCTATAGTTGGTCAGGGTTAATCTTTCTGTAATAACTAATGCATATTCCCAACAGCCGCCACTCCTTCTATTCACGTCACCTTCACCCACGAGTCACAAAATGCTGAAGACAGTTACTTTTTACTTGATTAAATTTCTGGAGGTTGAAGCTAGGCCAAAATCCTCACCTCCCTCTTTCCTAAATTCTTTTTCTCCTCTCTCCTAATTACATTGCTTTACACCGATTTACATGAATTTCAGCTTTCAAAATCATTGGTCTTTGCTGAATGCAAATAGGCACATAGGAAAATTATATTAAGTTTGCACAATTGATCTTTCATCGTTTCAAATGGTACCTTTTTAACAGTTCCTGAAATATCTGTCTGAAATACTCCCAGCACTGAGTGTCATCAAGAGACTCAGGGTCACCCTGGGGAAACCCATTCTCGGTGATGTAAATTACAGGGTTATCATACGTATCCTAGAACAAGGGAGCAGAAGTTTTATTCCAAACAGATGTAAAAAAAAATAAAATAAAATAAAAAATCAGGTGCGTTACCCTCTATCTCCTCTAAGCTACAACCCAAAACTAGTTTTCATCAAATTGCATTGACCCTATTAACTTAATTTTCCACACACTGACCTTTTATGACCAACAATAGAGAAGCAAAACTGTGCAAATGTCCATGAAGACAGTCAAATGACTCTTATTATAATGAGAAGACAGAAATATCTTTCTTCCGTCAGCAAATGCTGATTGTCACTGCTCCTTAACCCCTTGGTCCTGCCAGCAGCTACGTTCTCTATCTCTCGACAGGAGGGGTCCTGATAACCGACAACTTGAAATTTTAATTTCAGCTACCTGGACGTCATCCAACACAGCTGAAACCAAAAAAGGATTCAGCTATCTCAACACTTAGTATGTCTTATAATAATCACAGTCATGACACCAGTCTGAAAAACATTTCTAAGCTACTGAACAGACTTTAACAACAAATCCTAATTTTTGATTAGTTTTGAAGCAATTTACCAGCTATTTACAGGGCCTGGTGGTGCAAACAGTTAACACACTCAGCTGCTAACCAAAAGACTGGAGGTTTGAATCATCCAGAGGCACCTTGGAAGAAAGGCCTAGTGATCTATTTCTGAAAAATCAGCCATTGAAAATTATCGGGAGCACAGTTCTACTCTGACATATATGAGGATACCATGAGTTGGAATCTACTCAATAGCAACTGGTTTGGATTTTGTTTTTTTATCAGCTAGTTATCCCTCACCAGCCATCACTCAAATCCTAATCTGCTCTTCCTAGGCATGTCATTGCCTAAAATCACTTATTTCAGGTCCACATACATACATATACCTGCCTTCCCACCTTCACATATTTGGGTGTACATAGACATAAACAAATTGTGCATTTACCATAATATATTTCAGTAATTTATGTATCCCCCATGGCACCAAGTATAACCAATCTATACATTCCCAAGACGGATCTGGAAAAACTTCAATCTCCACATCCTGGAAAAAACCCAGTTCTCCTTTCTTGTTCTCCTTGTGCTTGACTAAGCGAGACGTATAATATTGTACAGCAAAGAAATCAGCAGTGCCTTTGATCATTCTCTTCTCTTCTTCTGTAAATTCTGGAAGACTTGATGATGTATAGCCTTGTTTTTTACTCATGGAGGCAATCTGGGTCTTGACAACTTCAGGATAATCACCATCAATAAATATGGGTTTGACAGGAGTCCAGTGACAAGGGCCAGAAGGCAGAAGGGGACAAGGAAACTGGTGATAAGGAACACAAGATTGAGTAAGGATATTGTTGATGTGGTGTGAAATTGTTAACCATTGTCATAGGGCAACATTTGCAGTACCTGTTAAATGAGAAACTATTTTGTTCTGTAAGCCTTCATCTTAAGTGAGAATAACAGCACAATTGGAAGAGCGTAGTCAATGTCAC
>NW_004443970.1:12483915-12566458 GCF_000243295.1 Trichechus manatus latirostris
CCTGAAGTACAATAAAATATATTAAAAAAATAAATAAATAAATAAATAAATAAATATGGGTTTGGCAAAGAAATCCAAGTGGAAGGTGATAGCTCTTTGAGCAGCTTCCTGATCAGCCACTGAGTCGGGATCTGCTGGTTCCACCCAGACACAAAAAAGTGATAGGGACACCATACCCTTCTGCTCTTTCCGGAATAAGGAATCATAGCTGTGCCAGGATCAGGCATGTGCCTTAATCAAATTATGAGCTGCCTGATAACCTACTGTTCCAAAGTGAGGCACACCTGGAGGAAACATACCTAAGTCATATGCTACCAGAGCAAAAATGTTGGGCTCATTTATAGTGATCCACTGCTTGACTCAATCCCCAAAAGTACTGAAGCAAAACTGAGCATATTTGTCGAAGGAGTCAACGATTGCCTCTGACAGCCAACCTCCTTGATCTTCTAAAGGCTGAGGCAAGTCAAAGTGGTAAAGGGTCACGACGGGGGTAACCCCATTTATTAACAAGTCGTCAATGATTTTGTTGTAATAGTCAATGCCTAGGAGAGAAAAAAAAATATATGAGGAGAAAAGTTACTTTTAATATATTGGCAATAAATTTTAAAGACCACAGGACCAGAAACCATTTCCTAAATGACATTTATTCAAAATAAATTGTACTGGGATCAAATATTACTTCTTAGATAAAGAACAATGCATTGCATTGGGAAACTCTGCTGCAAAAGACCTCTTTAAAGTGTTAAAAAGCAAAGATGTCACTTTGAGGACTAAGATGCGCCTAACCCAAGCCATGATCTTTTCAATCACCTCATGTGCTTGTGAATGTTAGACAATGAAAAGGGAAGATTGAAGAATTAACACATTTGAATTGCAGTGTTGTCTAAGAATATTGAATATACCATGGACTGCCAGAAGAACAAACAAATCAGTCTTGGAGGAAGTACAGCCAGACTGCTCCTTAGAAGCAAGGATGGTGAGACCGCATCTTGCTTACTTTGGACACATTATCAGGAAAGACCAATCACTAGAAAAAGACATCATATTTGGTAAAGTAAAGAATCAGAGAAAATGAGGGAAACCCGCAACAATGGGCTCAAACGTGCCAAAGTTGTTAAGATAGCACAGGACCAGGCAATGTTTTAGTCTGTTATACGTAAGGTCACTATGAGTCAAAGCTGACTTGATGGCAACAAACAACAGATATAATCAATGAAAGCCTGGGAAGAAACATCAGGAGTTCCAAAGAAGACTGACTGACCACGGAGTGAGATCGTGATGGGGTAACATGATTGGAAGATGCATATTCCGAAACGGATAGTTTTGGGCAAGTTGGCTATCACATGATTTTGTGTTAGTTTAACAGCTATTGTTTTGTCTCTTAGCCTCACTAGAATACAACCTCCATAAAAGCAGGGTAATTGCCTATCTAGTTCATCTCTGGATTCCCGAATCCTACAACAGTACTAGACATTTAATAGACAATAAAATATTTGTGGAATGAATGGATGGGTCTCAACTCTAATAAATCTAAAATAAAGGAATTGAACCAGATGACTAAGTGTTTTTCCAGATGCATCAGTCTCACAAGTCTAGAAGAAGAGACCTACTGAGCATGAACAAGAACTCAGCATCTGTCCAGAATGTAGGTTACAAGGGCAGATAGCCAGAGGCTTGGGATATTAAGAGACACACAACTGGGGGTTTGCTCTAAAATTCTGACATAGTCCGGGGAAATTCATAGCCACCACTGGCTATCAGCTGATTCTCACAGGGCTGCATGTGTGTAAGAGAGAGCTTTAGAATTGTTGCAAAGTTCAGAAGAACGTGATTAACTTGGAGATGCTTTGCCTCAGAAAACAATGCCAAGAACTTACTGGGTCCAGCCCAGTGATAACGATTAACATGGAAAAGGATTTCTGAGGAAAGGCTGATATTAGTACTTCATGTGATTTTGTGTTTAAGAGTATAGAAGCAATTTAAGCTTAGCAGAGAGTAGATGTCCTGTTTTGAGAAGCTGCTGCCTGAATATCAGTTAACATGGAGTCGACTCCAACTCATGGCAAATCCATATGTGTCAGAGTAGAACTGTGCTCCATAGGATTTTCAACGACTATGGCCTTTTGGAAGGAATCCTGGTGGCACAGTGGTTAAAGGGTTCGTCTGCTAACCGAAAGGTGGGCACTGTGAACCCACCAGCCACTCCACAGGAGGAAAATATGGCAGTCTGCTCCAGTAAAGATTTACAGCCTTGGAAACCCTATGGGGCAGTTCTGTGCTGTCCCATAGGGTCGCTATGAGTCATAATCGACTCAACAGCAGTGGGTTTGGGTTTTAGATGATGTTTTGGAAGTAGATCACCTGGCCTGTTTTCCAAGGCACCTCTGGGTGGACTCGAACCTCCAATCTTTCAGTTAGCATCCAAGCACATGAACTGTTTGTACCACCCAGGGACTCCAAGATTGTAAATTCATATATAGAGTTGTGTCGTATTGAAAGTTTACCTAGGGGAACAGTTCCTTTCCGTTTTTGTAAAACTTAATATCCTCCCATTTAAAAAATAATAATAATTCAGACTGTTGTGCATGTTTCATTCATTCAATCATTCATTTATTCATTCCTTAAAGCATACTTATAAAGAACCTATTATATGCTCGACATACAAATATAAACAAGGTATACACTGTCCTTGCCTTCAAGGAGCTTAAATTTTAGTTGGGACTATGGATACATACATAAACAACTGTAATACAGAAATACTAGTAAAGGTAGAGTACAGAGTGCTATGGAAGCATAAGATATGAAGTGTGTACCCTAAACTTGGGATATTTGAGAAAGTATTCTGAAAGCAATGTACCAAAATGGCTTCAAGAGTGAGCTATGGCTTCCAGCTCCCTGAATTTCTATCCCAACTCCTTCGTCTACTAGCTCAGTGACATTGTGTAAACTACTTATCTCTCAGAATTCTCCTTCCTCATATGTAAACTATGGACAACAATAGAATCCTACTTCAATGAATTATCGTGAAAGTTTAATGAGTAATAAATGGAACATGCTTGGAACACTTCTTGGCATATGGTAAGTTCTCAGTACACATTAGCTATCTTTCTCATAATAATTATTATTATTGTTATTATTAGTGACATCTAAGCTGATACTTAAAAGATGAATATAAATTACCTACATAAGGCAAGGAGGAAACAATAATCCAGGAAGAGAAAGGAGAAACAATTGTGCAAAAGACCTATTGAGATGTGGAAAGAAACAAACATGACCCAAGCGTGAACAGAGGTTTATTTATTCAGAGCTTGCTATAGCAAGTCAGTCCCTACCACTTGGATTTGGCAAATATGCAAAGCAGGCAGAGGGGTGGGAAAGCTTTATAAAGGATAAAAGGGAAGGCTTCAGGTATGCCCTGATTGGAGGCTATTGGCATGGGGAAGCTGGAGGCGGGCTAACTAGCAGGGCGTCCTATGTGATTGGTTTGGAGAGCATATTTGGCTTTCTCTGATTGGTCCTGAGCTGGAAGCAGGGCAAAAAATAGAGAAGTTGGCAGTCATTGATCAAGTTCTAGCTGTTCTGGGCTGATTGCTGCAGACGTTGTGGTTTGGCTCCCTTCGCTATTATTTGGGTTAAATATGTATTGTCATTTATAGTCTGGTCATTGTTCATTTGTATATTCATTCTCTCATAAAGAAGAGTATGGCTATGAATGTAAAAATAATGTCAGCTTTGCTTTATTGTACTCTTATTATATGTACTATATGTCACACATCTTGTTTAACCCTAAGTTTCGGGGGGTGGGGAACAGTTGCCATTGAGTCTATTGTGACTCATGGTGACCCCATGTGTGTCAGAGTAGAACTGTACTCCATAGGGTTTTCAATGGCTGAGACCTTTTGGAAGTAGATCACCAGGGCTTTCTTCCAAGGTGCCTCTGGGTGGATTTGAACTACCAGCCTTTCAGATTGTAGCCAAGCATTTAACTGTTTGTGCCACCCTGGGAGTCCTAAGCCTAAGCAGTGGGCATTATTAATCTCACTGAACATAGGAGGAAATTGAGATTCACAGAGAATGAGTACCATACCTAAAGTTACAGTGTCAAATGGCACAGCCAACATTTAAACTCAGGTCTGACTCACTACAAAGGCTGAGCTGTTCCCACTATGACTCACAACTTCTTGTGTTTACTAATGATTCAAAACCAGAAACATGGTGGCTCTTATACTAGCCTTAAAAATCATCCACTTTGGAGCTGGTTCACAATTACAGATCCATTTCAGTTTGTTTGTTTCTTTGTTTCTTTGTTTGTTGTTTTGTTTTATTCTTTTTGGTGGAATCAGTAACATCATTAGATATGATATAATCATTAATGAGGACCAATCAATGTAATTCAAACAAATGATAATCCTCTGTTGTTTTGAAGATAAATAATTTTTCAGTAAAACCTTTCTTCGTACTCATCAGCCCAGTCAGAGCAACAGAGCGTCGTGTGGCAAATATTAAAAAAAAAAAACCACGTTGCTTCGAGTCAATTCCGACTCATAGTGACCCTATAGGACAGAGTAGAACTGCCCCATAGGGTTTCCAAGGAGCGGTTGGTGGATTCGAACTGCTGACCTTTTGCTTAGCAGCCAAGCTCTTAACCACTGGGCCAATGAGCATTTTACTTCTGGCTTGTAAAGTGTATTCATTGCTGTAAGGAAATTTTCCCATGAGGCAATGGAGTGAGGTTTTTACGAGCAGAGCTCCAGAGTCAGACACTTCAGTCAGAGGATCATGGGCAAGTCATTCAGCCTGTCTACGCCCAGGTTTCCTCATCTGTAAAATGGGAATATTAATAGCATCACATCGTGTGTGTTATGTTAAATGACAAGAAATTATCAAACGGTTATTTAGCCTTGTTTATCAGATTGGTACAATTCAGTGATAACTAATTCTCTGAATAAACGTGTATGTTTACAGGATCATCTGCTACCATTACAAGGATCATGAAACTCGGAGAAGTCATTTGGACCCTGTTCTGCTTCTGGGCATTTAGGAAAGAACTAATTACCTTCAGGATTATAACTTCCTTAACCTTCTTTTATAGTCATTATCATTTCTGTTTTAATTTAAGCACTTTTTTTCTATTTGCTCTTTGAAAGCATGAAGGATGTTTGAGTTAGGGGTCTTTTGGCTATAAAGAACAGACACTCGCTCAAATTAACTCAAGTATAAAGATAGCATTGGGAGAGGTAGGTGGTAAATGTGGGGTGGAGTGGGCGTTATCTAAAATGATAGATAGATATCGGATATCCAATGATGGAACATAATTGCAGCTGGAACTCAAGGGTATTGAAGCTGGCAGCTGAGATAATCTTTGCTTCTCAGAGGAGACTGTTCTCTCTCTCTCCTCTGTTTCTCTCTACATGCCAACTCCATCCCTCTTTTCCTTTTAAACCAGCTTTCTTTACACACCCAATTTACCATGGCTTCAGAATGGCTCTCCCATTCACCAAAGCCACCTCTTAGCTCTAGTGCCAGCCACCAATCAATTCAGTTTCACAACACCTCAATTCTAAACATCCCTGAGAGAGGAAGACCACTCGCCAAGCTCATATTTTATAATGAGATCAAAAAAGTTATATATTACAGAAAGAGGTGTTGTGATAGTTAATTTTATGTGCCAGTTTGGCTAGGCGATGGTTCCCAGTGGTTTGGCCAAACAGCCGACTAGTTGTTGTCCCATAATGCAATCTAATGCAATGTACTGTAATCACCTCCCGTAATGTAATGCAATGCAATGTAATCAACCAATCAGTTGATAGGGGAGTTCCTTAGGGTATAGTCTGCCCGCAGACTATAAATAGATATTTTGGCAAGACTCACTCTCTCTTTCTCTACTCTGCACTCTTCCCATCACCTGACCTATAGATCTTGGAATACAAGCCTGTAGAAGTCTCCAGCCTGCTACCTGACCTATGGATTTTGGACTTGCCAGCCCCCATAATTGTGTGAGTAAATCTTTCTCTCTCTCTCTCTCTCTCTCTATGTGTATATATATATATATATCACTGGTTCTGCTTCTCTAGAGACCTTAAGACTGATGTCTTTTCTCCTCTAATCAGCCCTAGGCCAGCAATGGAGCAGGGTTATGAAGGACAAAGAAATGGGGAAAGTCCCTTAGAAGAGACAGTGGTTGAAACTTGCAAAGATGATATCTCCAGTTCAGAAAGTAACTGAAATGGAATCTTCCTCAGTCAAACTTTAAATATCGTAACGTAGGTTTAATTTTGATTGTGTGCTTACCATGTGTTAAGTGTGTAATAACTCAGGATTTTCTTCTTGGTTCACTCCTCTCTAAGTTTGCGTCACCAGTTTCTTGAATTGTCCCAGGCTCTCTTGCCACACTGCCTGTATTAGTTTCCTATTGCTGTTGTAACAAATTACCACAAAAATAGTGGCCCAGAACAACACAAATTTATTATCTTAAAGTTCTGGAAGTCACGGGTAGAAAATGGTTCTCATTTGGGTTAAAATCCAAGTGTCACTTGGCCTATGTTCCTTCTGGAGGCTGTAGGGGAGAATCTGTTTCCTTGCCCATTTCTAGCTTCTAGAAGCTGCCTGCATTTCTTGGCTGATGCCCCATCTTCCATCATCAAAGCCAACAGCATAGCATCTTCTCTTCTCTCTGATATCTGCTTCAGCCCTTACATCTTTTCACTCTGACTCTGACTCTCCTACCTCCTTCTTATGAGGGCCCTGTAATTATATCAGGCCCACCCGATAATTCAGAATAATCTCCCAATCTCAAAATCCTTAATTTAATTACATTTTGCCATGTATAGTAAGTAACATCTTCACAGGATCTGGGGATGAGAACATAGCTATCTTTGAAAAGCCATTATTTAGCTTACCATGCTGCCCAACACACAGTAAGAGATTAATGCTTGTTTCATGAATGATTTAACTACTATTCCTACCAAGTACACTCATATCTTTAAATAATAAAGTGAAAAAGAAAAAATTCTGCATGGACGTTCCTTTTTTTTTTTTTCCTGTACTTGGATCTCCTACTGATCACCTGGAATTTACATTTGTGGCAGATATTAAAATGCACCTGAAGAGTGGAGAAATACAGAAATATGTGATTCCAGTTGCCAGCTCAATCTCTTCTTGTTAAACTTTGAAAACTTGACATTTAAAAGAGAAAGGCTATGTAACAATTCCATTTGCTAAAATAGTCTTACAGTTTAAGAACATAGGATTTTTAGGTTTCCAGATGTCCTAGAATCAAGCTTTAAAATAGGTAGTCAAACACACATGAAAAATGGAGTTCTTTGGAAAGGATAATGACAGGGGTTTTCTAATTCTTTGAGAAACTGTTTAAAAGGAAAAAACCAATGATGGCCTTTTGAATTATAACAGTTCCAATTGTTTCAACAGTTCATTGCACAAGAATGAGCAACTGCTTATTGAAATTCTGCCTCCTGGAAGCACCTCCAATGCCCTCTTGTTCAGGGAAATGTCTATAATATTAATTAGCTATGACTTTACAAGGAATCCCTGGGTAGCACAAATGGTTAAGCACTCAGCTACTAACAGAAAGGTTGGCTGTTCAAATCCACCCAGAGACATATCGGAAGAAAGGACTGGTGATCTCCTAAAAGATCACATCCATTGAAAACCCTGTGGGGTACAGTTCTACCGTGACACACACAGGGTGACCATGAGTCGGAATTGACTTGACAGCAGCAGGAGTCAAAAGCTGGGGTCAAACACAAAAAGCTAAGCGCTGGGGGCTCTTGATCTCCAAGTAAGATTTGCATCTGTTTAGGTGGCTTCAAGTGACTCCAGTCCCACCATCCTCCCTGCCCCTCTGCCCAGTTTTTCTGCCTCCTTCTCTCATATTGCTGATCTACAGCATGCCTTCATGAACTTCTGTATGTCTTCAGTTGCTTTTACAAAGTTTGATACGTTGACATATTGGTAAAGGTTCATAATCTCTTATCTGAAAATGCTAGGGTCAGATGTGTTAAGAATTTTTGGCTTTTAGAAAGGTTACACAAAGCATATACCATACATTAACACTCCCAGTGAGTCTAGGTCAGTGTCCATTAATCCAACACATTAATATTTCTGCAGTAAAATATATAAATATTCTCACCTAGGTGAAATAACCTGAAATTATAAAGAACTTTCACATCAATTCAGGTCAGCTTTTACTGCCAAGTTAGTTTTAGAAGTAAACTTGCAAAAAGAAAAGCTTTCACTATCCAGAGCCTTTAGGATTTTAGAATTTCAGAAAAGGGATTGTGAGCCTGTATCTGGGAGTCCCTGGGTGGAGCAAATGCTTAACACCAAAATGTTAGAGGTTCAGGTCCAGCCAGAGACACCTCAGAAGAATGCCCTGGCAATCTACTTCTGAAAAACCAGCCATTGAAAACTCTGTGGAGCGCAGTTCTACTCCGACACACATGGGGTCACCACAGGTTGAAATCAGCTCAGTGGCAACTGGTGGTTGTGGTGGTGTCATGCACTAGTGGTTTTCTGTTTGTTTGTTTTCTGTTGCTTACCATCCAAATGGAAGTCCAGTGAAAAGTCAGAACTCCTAGAATCATGGAATAAAACAGAAGAAAGAGTTCTAGCAATGTAGTACCTTCACTTCATTTTACCAACAGAAAACGTCAGTGGTTTGGCAAGGTTGTAAACGAGTCCTACACGAGATACTAGGCCCTTGGTGTCAAACAGACCTAGGTTGAACTCAGACTGGAAAAAAATGGAGATCTTGGCAAACTTACGGCCAGCTCTATGTCAGGCTACCATTATTCCCTCGGTTTAGAGAAGCCCCTCAATCACAGGGCTCACATCAGCAAAAGCAGGTGGGATACGTGGCACAGTCTGCTGAACATAGTACATGCTCAATAAAAGACAACTATTTCTATTCTTAGAGTGATTTTTTATGATTGTTATTAACTTAATTAAATTAAATTCAGTAAATGCTTACTGAGTTCCTCCCTGCAAGGAACTGGAGTAGAACACAGGGCTGAACAAGGCGAACTTGATGTTGTTGTTGTTGTTAGCTGCTATCGAGTTAGCTCTGACTTATGGCGGCCCCATGTACAACAGAACAAGTTGCCAATCTTGCGGCATCTTCATGATCATTGGTATGCTCAAGTTCATTGTTACGGCCGCTGTGCATTTTGAGTGCCTTCCAACATAGGAGGCTTATCTCCCAGCACTATAAAGGAACAACATTTTTTTGTGATACTTAGGTTTTCACTGGCTAATTTTTGAAAGTAGATCGCAGGCCTTTCATTCTAGCCTAGTCTGAAAGCTCCACGGAAATCTGTTCACCATGAGTGTCGCTGCTGGAATTCGAAATACTACGGGCATAGCTTCCAGCATCAGAGCAAGCAACATGCAAGCCACTTCAGTATGACAAACTGACAGATAGTTGGTGGGAGGCAGAATTTTCTTCCCATTAAACAGCAAGCAATTTGATGGCTTCTGTTATATTTATGTTACTCATACCTAGCACAGCCCCTAACACACAGTAGACATTCAATACATGTCTTTTGGCCTGAATTAAACTCATGGTGTTCACAATCTAACAGATGATATAATAACAGTAACAATGACAAATGTGAGTAATGCTCTAAGAAGTTTGTAAAATGCCATGGGAATAGAAAAAGAGATCCCTTCTGGCTAAGAATAAACAACAACTTTAAAGAAAGGAAGATATTTGAACTAGGCCTTGACATGAGGCGTGGCCATTAGCAGGTATGGCTGGGGGTTTAAAAAAGGCCATTCCAGTCAAGAGGAAGAGCTTAGGCAAATTCCCACAAAGCTAGAAAATTGCATGGTATATTTAATAGGTAGGGGGTTAGATACTTGGAGAATTGCATGGGGAATATGCATGTGAGAATTTCAGCCTGTTAAGCTTCAGAAGTAAGTTAAGACTAAATCAAGGTAGAAGCTGGAATGATATATGAACGAGTGTGGACTCTGTTTATTGAGGCTGGGGGACAGCTAAATTTTTTTATATTGCTTTGTTGTTAGCAGATGATCCAAGCCAACATGACTTGAGCCAAACTTTAGAAAAATTGCTGTGACAGCATTTTGTTAAAAGGATTGAAGGACAGAAAGAGAGTAAAAGTAGGTAGACTTGTCACGGGTATATCAAAAAGTCTTTGGTGAGAATGATGAACACCTAAACTAGGGCAAAGGCAGAGAGGATGGCTAGGAGGGGAGGTGTTGAAGAGGCATAAGTAGAATGAACCGCATTTGACAACCAATTAAAGGTAGGAAGCAAAGAGAAAAGTGGGTTCAAAGATTACTCTGCAACACATGAATCAGACTCTACGTGATAGCAACTGGTTTGTTTCTTTCTTTTATGTTGTGGTGTAGGATCAACAAAAATTTCCGGTAAGGGGCCAGCTGGTAAATAAATTGAGTTATGTGGACCATACAGTCTCTGTCCTAACTTCTCATTTCGGCCATTACAGTAGGAAAAACCCGTAAAACCAAACCCATTGCCATTGAATGGATTCTGACATTTTGCGACCCTATAGGACAGAGTAGAACTGACTCATAGGATTTCCAAGGAGCACCTGGTGAATTTGAATGGCTGAACTTTTGGCTTGCAGCTGTAGCTCTTAACCACTGTGCCACCAGGGCTCCTGTAGCAGGAAAGGAGCCATAGATAATATTTAAACAAATGGACATGACTGTGTTCCAATAAAACTTTATTTACAAAGACACAGCAGGCCAGATTTGACCCTCAGGTCATAGTTTGCCGACCTCTGTTGTATCGAAGGAGCTAGTCAGATCTTAGGTTTAAATTCCAGACCCATCATTTACCAAATGATGTGGATTTGGACATGCATCTCTGTAAATCTGATAATTATACCTTCCTGACTAATGGTGCCCTGGTGGCACAGTGGTTTAGAGCTTGGCTGCTAACCAAAAGATCAGGAGTTCGAATCCACCAGCTGCTCCTTGGAAACTCTATGGAGCAGTTCTACTCTGTCCTATAGGGTCACTATGAATCAGAATCGACTAAACAGCAATGGATTTTTGGGGCTGATGGTGAGTATTAGAGAAAATGTGTAAAATGACTCCTCAATATCAGTCATTCAATGTGTCAGCCAAGCCAAGCCAATTGCAATCAAGTTAATTCTGATCCATAGTGACCCTATAGGATGGAATAGAACTGCCCCATAGGGTACCCAGTGAGAAGCTGGTGGATTTGAACTGCTGACCTCTTGGTTAGCAGCCATAGCACCTAACCACTGCACCACCAGGGCTCCTTCAACAGGTCAGCGGTCTTTTTAATGAAAAGGCATAATAATAGTAATAATTAACACTTATTGAATGCTTGTTATATTTCATCCACCATATTAAGCACTTTACAAATATTATCTAATTTTCCAACAATCTTCTGAAGTAGGTACTACTACAGTATTCTATATGTGGGAACTGACGTACTGAAGATGCCCAAGGGATGTTTACACAGATAGTTTAAGTGATGTACCAAGCCAATTGTCATCAAGTCAACTCAAACTCATGGCAAGCCCGTGTATGTCAGACTAGAACTCTGCTCCATAGGGCTGTTTTTTCAATGCCTGATTTCTCAGGAGATCACAGGGCGTTTCTTCCATGGTGCCTCTAGGTAGACTTGAACCTTCAAACTTTCAGTTAGCAATCAAGCACTTAATCACAAGTAAGTGAACTCCAGGGGCCTTCCTGCAAACCACCATGCTAGTTAATTAGTTCCATTAATTCAGCTCCAGTAGAAATGTTCAGAATCATCTCAAGTTCTGCAGGGCTTTTGATAACTCATCACAGCTTTACACAACTGAAAATAATTTAATATAAAACTTTTAGAAACCCACCTTCAGATTTACTATCTTATATAAATAAAACACTCTACCACCAACCCACACATCTATCCCCTACCCCCTGCCCCACCTCATAAAGATCTCAAGAGTTAAGAGAAACCAGAATATTACTGAGAAAGCTAATGTAAACCTATTTCAAAAAATTTATCCCGTAATCACTGTAAAATCTTCCCATTTCAAAGCTACACTGCAGAATAGCACACTGGATTAATTACGCCAGACTGCAGCAATAACCTTGAATTAAAGCTGCAACCTTCTATTTTTAAGAAACACTTTACTTTCTGGTTGATGAAACCTGTCGTCCCATCAGGTAACAGACGTGACCAGGAAAGAGAGAAGTGGTAATGAGTCAATCCAAGCTGTTTGATACATTTCAAATCTTCCTCCCACAGAGTGTAGCTGCCACAAGCTACATCTCCAGTCTGGTTCTTGAAAACTCTCTCTCCTCCCTGATGGGTGAATGTGTCCCAGACACAAGGGCCTTTTCCATCTGCATCCCAGCCTCCTGAGAAAAGGAAGAAAATGAAATGGTTACACTCTTGACATCAAGAGGCATATGTGGAATGTAAATATTTTGTCACCAAAAGAACATACCTCATTAACTCAATGTACCATATTTATAACTTTAAAACATGCCTTTAAAATAACATGCATGAGTGGGTTATGTGTTTAGCTGTCCTTGATCCCCGAAGCTGACTGGTGACAAATGAAAAATTATTGCACAGTGTGCCACATAGGAGGCTTTCATGGTTCATTATCTGCAGATCTCTCCTCTGGTAAACAGAGGCAGGCCCCCGCTTATGAATATCTGAGTTGAAAACAACTCCTTGTGAACATTCTCTGAGCTATGACTGACAATATGACTTGTCTTTGTTGTGCCTGATAGTGTCTTGGGATCTTATCTCTGACAGTCCACATTTGAACCCTGTTCTCCTGTTATCTGACACTGAGTCCTGAGATGGTCCAGTCAATTAATTGAGGGGAGAGCGCTGGTTTCCACCATTGTTGTTATGATACTGGTATCCTAAATTCATTCATCCAGACCTCTATTAATTCAACAAATGTTGTTGTTAGCTCCTGTCAAGTGGGCCCCCAACTCATGACTACCCCATGGACAATGGATCATAACTGATCATGGAAATGGTGCAAGTCTGTACAGTGTTTCATTCTATTGTGCGTGGGATCACCATGAGTTGGGGCCCACTCAATGGCAGCTAACAGCAGCAACATACACAAGAGGTAAAAGTATAAAAGCATGCCTGAAAATTATACATTTATATGCATGGGAGATACTGCTAGAAAGAGGAAATCTGACAAAAGTAAAAATGATAGTTGATATCAAGGAAGGAGACTAAATGCCTGTACAAAGGAGACGTGACTATTCATGGAGCCTTGTAATATAGAAGCAAATAGTTTTATACATTCCAGTAGTTCTCAAATAAAGTCTATGTATGGGATTTAAAGGGGTAGGGTGAAAAAGAATGCTGGTATTCAAACTTTGAATGAGATAGTTATAAACACTAAAATATAATTTTGCTCAAGTATAGTGCTCCTAGTTTTGAATAAACATTTTCTTTAATTAGTTATTTAATTAATGAGGAAGCATAATCTCAGAGAGTTTAAGAGTGATATGCATAGGCATACACACATATATGTGTATGCTTATAAATTTTACTGATATAAAGAATGTATAGTACACATTTTACAAATCAAAAAACAAAAAAAAACTGCTGTCAAGTCAATTCTGACTCATAGCGGCCTTACAGGACAGAGTAGAACTGCCCCATAGGGTTTCCAAGGCTGTAAATCTTAATGGAAGCAGACTACCACATCTTTCTCCCATTCAGCAACTGGTGGATTCGAACTACTGACTTTTGGTTAGTAGCCAAGCACTTAACCACTGAGCCACTAAAAAACAAACAAACCAACCGTTGCCATTGAGTAAACTCCAACTCGTAACAACCCGATAGGACAGAGTAGAACTGCCCCATAGGGTTTCCAAGGAGCATCTGGTGGATTCGAACTGTCAACCTTTTGGTTAGCAGCTGAGCTCTTAACCACTGCACCACCAAGGCTCCACTGCAACTAGGTCTACTTATTTTGCAAATAATAGTAAAATATACAACATTCTTTACTGTAAATTCCATATAGCCTATTGCTTCTCATAGTGTGCTTTTTTTTTTTTTTTTTCCAAACTCTTCTATCAATAGCCAGCTATGGTTGCAACTGACAAATGTGTGCAGTTCTTGGTGAATATTTTTGCTCACATTAACAGGTAAGATGGAAGTGAAACAATGAAGATGTATCAGAACTTCACTTGTTCATCAATATCTGTTACTTCTTTGCTGAATCAAATAATAATCTTCAAACGCTGTAAGAATATTTCCTCAATGTTTTGTGCTATTCATAATGTAACAACCATAATCATGACACACCTTTAAGCTTAATGTTCATTACTATAATTTTCTGTATCACTTTCTTAGGTCTAAACGATCGACAAAATGGTATGCCAAAACTTATTTGTGGTTCTTGTCAATTTCTGTGATGTAAATACTCCCACCACGGCCAATTTCAAGCAACCAATGTGACATCACTGAAGGTAAAGTTGGGAAGGGATGCTCAGGAGCACACTATTGTATATTACTTCTAGTATACTGATTCAAGAAATCTAAATAACCTCAAGGGAATAGATAATAGTAAAATGTCGTAAAATAATTAGGAAGTAAAGATATTTGAGGATTTACTATCCTTACTTTTAATATAATTTATTTAATTATAAGTTTAAATAATTTAAATTTTAATAATGGCTGTGTTTAAGAATCAGCTCACAAAATTTGCTCAGAATTTAACTATATGATCTAGTACAAGCCTTACCACATCACTGCTAGATGCCTTGTGTAACATCACACTATTTAGTAGGTAGCAGAGCCAAGGTTTATAGCTAGATTTGTCTGATACTAAATTCCAGCTCCTCCCACTGGATCCCGTTGGTCTGAGTAATAATGGCTCTGATCAATGACGAGTCAACGAATACCTAGGGTACTCTATGAAGGCTAAAAAATGCAAACGATTTATACATTTTAGTAAGCACTCCATCTAAACTGAATAAAACAAGTTTTGACAATTTTAAGAAGTACATGTCAGTTACCAGGAAAATTTACTTATGAGGAGTAACTCATCCTCCACTTAAGCCAGGAAGACAAAACATATCTAAACAGCATTTTTTTCTATGAGAAACTAGGTTTTGAATTGAAAATAAATGAATTAATATACAGTGACCACTACTCATTAGTTCATTAATGTAAGTCTAGCTGAATAAATCATATCAATAACTCATTTGTTCATTAGAAATTTTCTCTAGTAGCAATCATGCTCATATTCTAAAAGTATAATTACTGTTTCTGATGCAATGAGATGACCATTTCCAGGTGGACTATATACCCTGAGCCATCCTCCTTTTGCAAACAACTAACATTGCTGGATAACATATAGAAAATACCTTTTTAACTACATTACTGATCTTGCAGGAAGTTAGGTAAGCCAAAAATAAACTGAGAGAGTAACCCAGAGGCTTAAGTGAGCATGGAAGTAAGTGTTTGTCCTGAGATCATCTGCCACACTCCAGTGATCTGAGCTTCCATTTTAATGGCTTTGTGGGACAACGGGGAAAAAAACACAGCCTGAGGCTCCCCCAAAACCGAGAGCCTAAATGTAAATGCTCACATAAAAGTTGACACTCCAAGGACTACACAGCCTGTGCAAGAATAAAGAAGAAACAAATCCTGCTCTGAAAGAAACAGCAAAGAAACTAGCTGGACTCAATTTAGGTGGAAGGAGGGAAATTACTCCCCAATAAATGTAACCACAATTCAGCCCTCAAGCCGTTCATTAAGTGTAACAGTGAAATAAAGACATCGTTAAACATAAAAATTCTCAACAAGTTTCCTCTCCTAAGCCCTCTCTTTGCATATTCCTGGAGGATAAATATCACCAATAACCAATATCTACCCAAAACCTACATAATAAAAATCATTTCTTTTAAGATCAGGAGACTGTCAAAGATGACTGCTACTATCAGTTCTATTCAATGTCATATCAGAAGTCCTAGTTAGGGGTGCAATAAATTAATAAATAACATAACATCACATAACCTAACAATTAGAATGGAAAAATCAATCAAAATGACCATATTTACTGACAGCAAGATTGTCTATGTAAAAATACCAAGAATATAAAGATAAATTATGAGAATTAATAAGAGTTAGCTTAGCAAATTTACTTGATACAAAATTAAGGTAGAAAACACAATGCTTTCCTATACATAGTAATAGTTAGAAAATATAATGTTTATTATAACAACAAAAAATACATAAAATAACTAAAAGTGCATACAGTAAATGAAGTATAAGACCTTTGTTTATAAAATTTTGTTGAAAAATAATAAAAGAGATAAATTTTCTTTCATGAAGAGCAAAATAAATGAAGAAATATCATATTTCTAAACAGAAAGTTTCACTGTTATCAAGACGTCACATCTCCTGAAATTGATGTATAGATCCCACACAATTCCAAATAATCCTAACAGTGTTTTTTGAGGAACTTGATAGGTTGATTCTAAATGTAACATGAAATAGCATAGAGCCAAGATTAGTTAGGACCTCTGAAGAAGAACACAATATGAAATGTGTCTTAGCAGATATTGAGTTATATAAAGTTATTATAAACAAGGTAGCATGGTATTGGTACATGACTACATAAACAGACCAATGGAATATAATAGAGATCCCAGAATAACACTCATGCATATGTGGAAACCCAATATACAGAAAGCAGTGACATTCCAGTTAATAGAGAAAAGAGACATTTTTCAATAAATGGTGCAAGGACAATTTGTTATTCATATTTTTAACAATGAAATTAGATGCTTACCTTACAGTATGCACAGAAAACAGGTGGCTTAAATACTTGAATGGAAGTAGGAAAACTATAAAACTTTTAGAACACAACACAGAACAATATTTTTTGTTATCTCAGATTAGGAAATAATATATTTAAAAACATAAAAATCTTAGACCAAAAAGGGAGAATTCATAAATTCAACCACATCAAGTAATTCTTTTCATAAAAAGAAGACATTAAGAAAAGTGAGAATACAAGCCAAAAACTAGGAGAATATATTTGCAACATATATGACCAATAAAGAATTTTTATCCAGAATATATAAAGAACTCCTACAAATCATTTTTTTTTTAAATTATGACTTCTTCTTCCAGCCAAGATGGAGTAATAGGGACTAGATTACCCTCCCACATAAAACAACCAAAAAACTAAACAAAATATATAGCACATTTAAGTTCAAGACCACTGGGCATCAGGTAACAAAGGACAGTGATCTCTGAGAGACAGGAAACAAATGAGATGAGTCCTGCAATTGCCCAAGCTTATTATCTTGGTGGAGTTTCCAGGCCACAGCAAGGGGAGGAGGAACTAAGCAGAGCCTGCTGCTCCATAATAGAGGAGGAAAAAGCTGAGAATCTGGGAAGACTAAGGCAGCTAGAATTCTCTGGGCAGAGTGCCAGAGAGGAGAGAGTGTCACAGACAGAGAAGTCCAGAAATTTCAGAAGGTCCTACTTGAGCATACAGCAGAATTCTGAACAATGCATACACGTGAAGAAACTACCCAAGGCTGAAGAAATAAAACCAAAAAATATTAAAGGGCACAGTACTCAGAACTCACATAGAGCTAGAAATAGTTCCTGTTCCCACCAGTCACACAAAAAAACCTCATAACTAATGGATCAGTGGATAAAATAATCAGAGAAGTCTTGCCTCCATAGTGGGGAATAATAAGCCCCACATCTGGTCCTGCATAACAAATTTTAAAAGCAAAACTAAGAGCATCAAACTTTTTCTAAGTAACTGCATCCAGAACAAAACTCAAGAATTGTAAGTAACTGCATCCTGGAATAAAACTCAAGAATTATAAGAATACTAAAATATCCCACATCCAAAAAGGTAAAATTAACAATGTCTGCGTTCAGTAAAAAATTACCAGGCATGCAAAGAAGCAGGAAAATGTGGATCATAAGAAGGAAAAAAACAAAAACAAAAACTCACACAGATGTTAGAATTAGCAAACAACAACACTTAAACAGTTATTATGCCTGTTTTTATTATATTTTATATATTATTCCTGTTATCATTCCATATATTCCAAAAGCTAGAGAAAAGATTGAACATATTAGGTAGAGAAACGAAAGGTATAATACCATGGATGGGATTAATAGTAGATTAATTTAATTGCTGTCAATAAGTTGTACACCTGTAAAAACTTGAACAGCAAAAGATGTGTGATAGAGATATTTGCAACAATGATCAAAAAAAAAAAGTAGCTGTTGAGGCTACTTATGTACAACTAAAAACCTCATGGGATTTTGTTTCTTGGTTTGGAGGTTTAGGGTCATGGTTTCATGGGACATCCCAATTAATTGGCCTAATAACGTGTTTAGTGCTTCTATTCTACTTCTAGTTTATTGTTTAGTCCCTGGGGTCTTAAAAGCTTGTAAGTGGTCATCCAAGGCACAACAACTGACCCCTGATTTGCCCACTGCAACAGAGGAAGAAGGAGAGTCAGGAACAGGAGGAGGGTATGGAATATGTGGCTAATTGCCTCCATGAACAACTACCTCCTTTGCCAAGAGTCCAGAAGAACTGGATGGTGCCCGACTACCAGTACTGAACATTTTGATCAAAGATTCTACAGAAGAATCCTGATCAAAAGGGGAAAAATGCAGAACCGAATTACAAATTCTTATGGAATCCAGACTTTTTGGAGCCACAGGGGCTGGATGAACTCCTGAAGCTATTGCCCTGAGATAATCTTGAAACCTTAAACCATAAATATCCCAAGAAGTCTTCTTAAAACCAAACAATAGTTTAGCTTAACTAGTAAAAATGTCTGCCTGGAGCATTATGATCCTTTAAGAACTATCTATATGGGATCATATTGACAACAGCAGCTTGAAACATTAGATAGGAACCTTAGGGAGAAGTGAGTTTTTGTTAATGGGGGAGAAAAAACTCAGAAAAGAAGGGTAAGAATGGCTGCACAACTCAAAGAATCAATCACTGAAATATACATGTAGAGACTGTTGAATTGATGTAGGTTTTGCTGTGTATATTCTCAACAGCAACAATAAATAAAATTAAAAAAGAAAGTAAAATATTTTTCAGACATACAAAAGCTGAAAGTATTCATCAGCAGCATACCCTTACTACAAGAAATAAAGAAAGCCCTTCAGGCAGAAGGAAATGGCTATATGGATCTATACAAATGAATGAAAATCATCAGAAATGATAACTATATTGTAAATACATAAGATTTTTTTCTTATTATTTAAATATCTTTAAAATAAATAAAATGAGTATTTTAAAAAAATAGCAACATAGAGATTATAACATATGAGGACATAAAATGTATGGCAACACTAGCACAAAGGCCAGGAGGGGAAAAATGGAACTATACTGTTGTAAGGTTCTTATTTTATATATATGAAGTGGCACTTGAAGGCAGACAGTTAAAGATGTATACTGTAAAACTTAAAGCACATGCTAAAGTAACAAAACAAGGAGTTATAGCTAAAAAACAAGAATATATAAGGGAATCATAAAAAACTAATCAGAAAAGAGGCAGAAAAAGAAAGAAAAGAGAATAAAGGACAGATGGGACAAATAGAAAACAAATAGCAACATGGTAATTTTAAACCCAACCATATCAATAATATTATTAAATGTAAATGGTCTAAACAACCTATTTAAAAGGCAGAGATTATCAGATTGGATAAAACACAAGAATGAACTACATACAGCCTATAAGAAACCCTCTTTAAATATAAAAACACAAGGAGGTTAAAAGTGGCAGAATGAAAAATATATACCAAGTTTTATTAATCAAAGAAAGCTGAATTAGCTATAGTAATATCAGATAAAGTAGATTTCAGAGCAAAGAATATTCCCAGGTATAAAGTCATTGATAATATTAAAGGAATCAATTTATCAAAATGACAGAATAATCCTAAGTGGTTATGCCCTCAATAACAATGCCTCAAAATACATTAAACAAAAACTGATATAACTGCAAGAACAGAAAATTTCACAATTATATTTAGATACTTCTATTAAAAAGGCCAACAAGCATATAGAAAAATTAACAAAAGACGTAAACAGTTCCTTCACAGAAGGGGAAACACAAATGGCTAGTAAAAGTATTTTTAAACGTACAAGATCTTTAAAAATCTGGGAAATGCAAATGAAAACCAAAGGAGATACCATTCTATACCCACACAGTTGACACACATTAAAACGCTGGGCTATATCAAGTGTTGGAGAGATTTCTGCACAGCAGGAACGCTTAGACAATGCTTGTGGGAGAGTAATATGGAAATATCTATTAGTGTTGAAGAAGCACATATACCAAAACTCAGCAGTTCACATACCACCATATATACTGTTTCTAAAAATATGAACCAGGAGACATACATATCCATGATTGCAATAGCAAGAAAACACTGGAAACAACCCAAATTTCCTATGTCAGGAGAATGAATAAAGGTGCAGTGGTTAAGAGGTCAGCTGCTAACCAAAAGGTCGGCCGTTCGAATCCACCAGCCGCTCCATGGAAACGCTATGGGGCAGTTCTACTCTGTCCTATAGGGTCACTATGAGTTGGAATTGACTCAACAGAAATGGGTTTGGTTTTTATTTTGGTATAGTCATACACTGAAATCAGGAGTAAGAATGAATGCACTGCATCTATACATATCAACATGCATAAGTCTTCCAAATATAATATTGAGAGGGAAAAAGCAACTAATGTCACAGGAGAACAAAGTGTTCCAGAAGGGATGTTCCAAGAAAAAAAAGAAGAAACTGATCACGTATCTGATGTGTCTGAACATATTGATAGTATTATTATTATTATATATTTGTATAATGTAGAAAATATGTAAAACAAAATAAAAAACTGTTTAGTGATACATTCATTTATGTTTATTGTTGTTGTTGTTACCTACCGTGGGGTCGGCCCCCAACTTATGGTGACCCCATGCACAATGGAATAAAATTCTGCCTGGTCCTGTACCATCCTCATGTCCGATTGGGGATCGGACCATTGTGATTCATAGGGTTTTCATTGCCCGATTTTCAAAAGTAGCTCACCAGGCCTTTCTTCCTAGTCCATCCTAGCCTGGAAGCTCCACTGAAATTGGTTCAGCATCATAGCAACACATAAGCCTCCATCGACAGAAGGGTGGCAGCTGCAGATTAGGTGCATTGGCCAGGAATCGAATCTGGGTCCCCCACATGGAAGGCAAGAATTCTACCACTAAACCACTTATGCTGGGCAGAGGGTTGGGGAGACAATATTGGAGAAGAGTACCTGACGGCTGCCAAGGTCTGGAAATGTGGTGAGTACATGGATTTTTTAATGATATACATGAGTTGTAAATACTATTTTATCTATTGTTTATTTAATAAAACTAATATTAAAATATATTTCATGATTCATATCAAGGACCAATTATTGTGAATTAGCTCTGTATAAGTCCTATTCTACCAGTTTACATCAACCATTCCATTTTTTTTCCTTCTCAATAATCCTAAAAAGATATACTGCATTATTCCTAATAAGAATAAAAGGAAACTATGGCTGACAGAAATTAAATATTTTTCCTAAGATCACACAGCTAATAATCGCAAATATCAAAACACGATACCAGCCCTTATTGATACCAACAGATTTAACTCCTTTATGTCTATTACTTACAACTTACATAAGTCTTGGACAAAATGAAATCTTTTTTTGTGAATTATTTATAATGTTTCATTCGACATATATACATTTTATAAGTAATTATTGCATAGCCAGTATCCTTTGAGGATCTCACAACCTAGTTGAGAGCAGACAAATTCGTAGATTAGATTAAGTACTGGAGCCGCCCAGTCAATTTCAAATCATAGCGACCCCATGTGACATAGTAGAGCTGCCCCATAGGGTTTCCTCTGCTGTAATCTTAGATTGTCGTGTCTTTCTCTCACAGAAGAGCTGGGTGGGTTGAACCACCAACTTTTCGGTTAGCAAATGAGCACTTAACCATTGTGCCACCAGGGCACCTTAAGAATTGTATTAAGGTCATTTAAAAACGCTATAGGAGAATCAAGAAGCAAGCCCCTAACAGCTGTTTCTGTCACTGGGAGTCAGATAGACTTGCCCAAGAGAAAACATTTTAAAGTGGGCACTGAAAGATGAGTAAGAAGTCTCACAGTGGAGCCAGTAAGGGAAAAAGCAAGTGTATAATTCAGTGGCAGTGCTGAGGGTAAACTGGAGAAAGAAAGAAGGCACTAGGGGCCCAAAGACCGGTTAGCAGGTTGTTGCAATATTTTTGGCAAGAAATAGTAAGATCCTGTACATTATTTGTTAGTAGTTTATAAGAAAATAAAAATTGTCTCTGAAATTGTCATCCCGTTAGGACATAGAAAGGATGCCTACAAAAGTGTAAAATATTAATATTACCTACAACTCTGCAAATCATTCATTTGCAAGACTGTAAAGTACAATGGGAAGAGCATGGACTTTACAGCTAGGCATACATGAGTTTAAATCCTGGCTCTATTCCAGATTTCTCTGTTTGCGAAGTGGGAGGGTAATATCTATTTCATAGGGTTTCAGTAAATACCAAAAGAGCCAAAGTAAAAGTATGTGGCAGAAAGTATGTGTTCAATAAGTATTTGTTCTTTTCTCCTCCTCAACACAAAGATGATTTACTACATTTGCACAAAACGTGACAAGTTTTATTTTTCTTCTCCCTGTAGCCTGCTCCTGATACCAGAGTGCACAAGTGAAAAATACTCTAAATAAGAATATCTGCAAACTTGGTTAAGATTTAGTGCGTTGGCTTGCAGTTTCTTGGCTTGCATGACTTAGTCTGTGGAGTCCATAGATTTCTGATTTAGAAGCCTTCTTTACAAATAGTGTCATGTCACTTTCACTTTTGCCATTATAATGTCCTTGGAGCGTACCAGTTGCCCTCAGAACAACTCAGACTCATGAAGACCTCACATGTGTCAGAATAGAACTGTGCTCCATAAAGTTTTCAATGGCTAATTTTTTGGAAGTAGATCTCCAGGCCTATCTTACAAGGTGTCTATAGGTAGAGCCAACCTTTCAGTTAGTAGCTGAGTACATGAACCATTTGAACCACCCAGAGACTCACCTTTAGGGAATACATAAACCTATATAGACCTCAACCCTCTGCACAAAGGAAATCATGTCAAGTAAAAAAATAAGTGTGTGTATGTGTTTATGCGTGTGTATACTCTTCCTTCAAAACCCAAAAATGATGTCACTACATCTCTACTTCTTGAAAGCATTCTCTGACTCCCCACTACAATCACATCTTCCTCTGTGCACCCACAGTACTAATAGCATATAGTGTTAGAGTCATTTCGAAAAATATCTTTGGCCTCCTTTTACTTTGACTTCTGTCAAGGTAGGATCCATGTTTTAGTCACTTATCTGTGCCTCTCAGAAGCAATAACAGTGTATGGAAATAGTATATGCTGAGTAAAATGCTTTTTTGCATAGTGGGCTTACCATAAAGTAGGAATATTGATGATTTCTGTCTCATTGCTTCACAGAGATACACAGAAATTATCTTCATGCTTGTAAGTTTTTGCAAATACTTTATCTGAAAGGTGAAGTTGTTGTTAGGTGCCATTGAGTTGATTCTGACTCATAGTGACCCCATGTGACAGAGTAGAAC
Organism: Trichechus manatus latirostris; assembly: GCF_000243295.1. Lineage (NCBI taxonomy): Eukaryota > Metazoa > Chordata > Mammalia > Sirenia > Trichechidae > Trichechus > Trichechus manatus. The sequence goes on from NW_004443970.1 coordinate 12,507,620, forward strand.
TGCCCCCATAGTGTTTGCTAGTGTAATCTTTATGGAAGCAGGTCACCAGGTCTTTCTCCCATCGAGCCGCTGGGTGAATTCGAACTATCAACCTTTCAGTTAGCAGCTGAGCATTTAGCCATTGAGCCACCAGGGCTCCTAAAAGATGAAGAGCGGATAAAAATCCAACAAATTGCCGGTATAAGCTATAATCTGCTATGCTTCCGGAAGACAATATGTGTTTATTTTTGCAACTAACATCTATTCCATGACTATATGGGGAACTCTGAGCTGTGGTGGGTGAAGACTTGCTGATGCTTAGGCACTCCTCTGTGCCTGAAGCTAACCCAGAAGGGACAAGAAAAAGCCACTACATCACATGGTAACGCATGTCACTATCTTGTCACAGGAGAACAAAGTGTTCCAGAAGGGATGTTCCAAGAAAAAAAAGAAGAAACTGATCATGTATCTGATGTGTCTGAACATATTGAGAGGAAACTTACATTTCTGGCAGCCAGTTTGGGAATAAATTAGTGAAAGGATCATAGAAAATGAAGCCAACCACCACAACAGCAAAGTTAAGTATTAACTCGAGGGCAAAACAAAAATTGTACAAGAAAAGAAAGGTAATCATAGGACATTTTGTGGCTCAGGTGTTCATAATATTTACATAAAACAATGATGTAAAAACTGAATAATAATTTAAACAATATTTGTTAAATAAGCAAATTGGAAAAATGAAGAAATAAAAATATTCCTGTTTGAACAAACGTTAAGGGGAAAAAGATTTAAAACGTAATACTAATGAAAATAAAGAAGATTTAGCAATTTCAAGGATAGGAGGAGGCAATGCAATGTGTGGCTAATTTCCCCCATGAATAACTGCTCCTTTGCCAAAAGACCAGAAGAACTGGATGGTACCTGGCTACCATTACCAAACACTTTGATCAATGATTTTATAGAAGAATCCTATCAAAAGGGGGAAAATGTAGAACAGGATACAAAATTCTTACAGAATCCAGAATTTCTGGCACCATGGAGGCTGGATAAACCACCAAAACTATTGCCCTGAGATAATCTTTAAACCTTAAACCTTAAACCAGAAATATCCCATGAAATCTTCTTAAAACCAAGCAATAGTTTAGCTTAACTAGTAAAGAATGTCTGCCTTGAACATTATGCTCTCTTAAGATCTATCTGTATGGGATCAAATTAACAACAGCAACTCGAAAGATTAGACAGGAACCTTAGGGGACAATGAGTTTATGTTAATGAGGGAAGAACAATTCGGAAAAGGAGAGTGAGAATGGTTGCATAACTTGAAGAATGTAATCAATGCCACTAAATTGTACATGTAGAAACTATTGAACTGGTGTATGTTTTGCTGTATATATTCTCAACAACAACAAAAATACATTATAAAAAATAATAGGAAAATGAATACACGGAAAGCATCTAAATGGGACAAATAGTAATATTCTCATACAAATAAGAATTACAATACACCAAAACTATATCATAATCATGAACCACTGTATTTTTACACAAATAATACATGCCTCTACGTTTGTTTGCCAACTGCTCCCCCAACCTTGAGGTATTTTCATAAGTGAGCTATGACAGTTTTTATTACAGCAACATGTAAAAAAATTTGGCACAGTGGTGCTTACAGAAATACTTCACAGGGCGAGGGAGCAGTTGGCAAACAAACAGAAGGTACACGTTATTTGCGTACAGATATGGTATTAAGCATCTCATAATTTAGTTTTTAAAAATATAAGAGAAAACTGCCATAAATGTAGGGATGTATTGAAAACTCCACTAACAAAATAAGAGAATTTAAAAGACCTCTCTCAGAAATTTACAAAGAAAGAGAGAATTTGATTAACTTAGTTTATAAGCTTACTATTCATGGTGTACACACACACATCTACATATATATTTATATACATATATGTATATGCATACATGTATATATGCAATGGGTTTGAGTTGGCTTTTTTTTTTTGTTTATATGTGATACATACACACACTTGAAGAGACAGAAAATGAGACAACGATTGGTACTTAACAAACACCTTTGAAATATTCACAAATATTGGAATTCATGCAGGCTACATTCTCTGACAACCAAACCAAAAGAGAGAGAGCAGAGAAAGGAAGAAAGAAGGGAAGGAGCGAGGGAGGAAGAGAGGAGAATGGAGGGAGGAAAGAAAGAAAGGAAGGAGAAAAGGAGGAAAGGAAGGAAGGCGGAAGGAAGGGAGGAAGGAAGGAAAGAAAAAGGGAGGCAGGGAGTGGACAAAAGAACAAATCCACACAAGACCTTCTCCAATCTAAACACTTGGAATTTTTTTGTAATTCTAACTAAATCTTGGATTAAACAGAAAACAAAAACAGAATTATTTTTAAGGGAACATATGTTACTAAAATTATCTTAAGAAAATCTTAATATAAAAACAAACATTTTTAATGCAGCTAAATGCTTCACAAAAGACTTTTTTCTAAATTGAACACAGAGTTTATCATGCAGATTTTTAGAAAGTTCTACTTTGGGAACCATGTGGCCATGCATGACATTGTTTCTGTTAGATCACTGGGTTTATATAGAGCAAGTACATCTCTATAATCAACTCAGTATTTCAAGAATCTTCAAAACAGGGAATGGTCTTAGAGCAGATAACATACCTCAAGATTTCTCTGCTAAGAAATAAAATTCCCCAGTCCTTCCAATACCAGGATGTTTAGGACTTGAGAAGTTAACTGCATTCAAAGGCTGAAAAGAATCCAACTCAGTCATTGCTGTTTTTATCTCATTATGGAACTAAGAATAACAATTGGAATGAGTTTGAATTCAGTTTGGACACTACTTTAAACTATTTCTTCAAGGTGCTGGTGCCCGTCTGTGATATGAGAAAATTCTACATAGTTACCAAAATAACAACCCAAATTTCTCTCACATATTTTGAAAGCAATGACTAGATGGAGTAACCATTCATTTATCTGCCTTTACCCCTTCTATCTACTCAGGACATACACACACACACACACACACAACAATCCACCTTATGTGTATACACACAGAGACACACTTCGTTGCTTTTGTAGACAGAGTTCTTTCCAAACTATGATGGCAACTTTCTCTAAAATAAATTATCATTAATACTGATCAAACTGAAATAAATATTTACTAGTTCAAGGATTACCTATTACTTACAAGCTAAGTAACTGGTGGCCTGGCAGGTTTGAAGAAGTGTAGACCAGATGGTTAAATAACTTCATTCATTCATTTATTCTTCTATTTAGCAATATTTAAATAGGACTCTCTAAATGAAACTTTGAAAACCCAGGGATCCAATTCGGATAAACAAAAACAACACTAGGATGAATAACGCTAAACAATATTAAATATTTAACCTAGAAACATGGATGTAACTGATATGACACACACATAACAGATGACAAAATGGAAATCTCACTTATGGCACCACAATAAAAATAGTATTTTGGTGGCAGACCAAGTTGCAAACATTGAAAGGCATTATCCCCACTCCAGAATCATTCACATCAAGGGTATAAATGTGGCGAGAGAGTGGAGATTAGTGAGGATTTCTAAGAGTCGCTGTTTTGAAGAGAGTTGTCTGTATGATGTGAGCCCCATGCCTTGAGGAGTGTGGGGGAAGATTTATCCGCCTCTTGCTTGATCCTAAAAGAGGGCTCTGAAATGAACCACTCAGAGGCATGATATGTGTGACAGTTCACTGTCATAGAGTCGAGCCCCAATTTATGGTAACTCCATGCACGACAGAATGAAATGCTACCAGGTCCTGTGCCATCCCCATAATTGGTTGAGAACGGGACCGTTGTAATTCATAGGGTTTTCATTGGTTTTTAGAAGTAGATGGCCAGGCCTTGCTCCCTAGCCCCTTCAGTTAGAAGAATATAATGAATTACAGTCTTGTCTGCCACCGGCAAATCTACAGCACAAGAGAGAGGACAGGGAAAACACAGAAAGCTGCACCTGGGTTGGGATCATCCTGCGATCTCAGAAACTGACTGTGAAAACAACGCAAGAGCATTTCCAGTGGACAAGACGTAGTCACAGGAGAGGGGGCAAGCTTGGCGAGTGTTTAGATCCTGTCCACTGAGGATGCTTGTCTTCATTTCCTCGGGCTGCCATAACAAAGTACCATTAATTGAACGACTTATAAAAACACAAATTTATTGTCTTACAGTTCTGGAAGCTAGGATTCTAGATTCAAGATGTTGGCAGGGCCATGCTCTCTCTGAAGGTTCTAGGGAAACAAGCCTTCTTGTCGCTCCCAGCTTCTGATAGCCCCAGGTGTTCCTTAGCCGGCACCTGCAGCATAACTCCAACTCTGCTTCCGTAGTCACATGGCCATCTTCTGTGTGTGTGTGTCTCTCTGGGTCCCTTCTCTTTTATGGATTAGGACCCACCCTACGCCAGTATGACCTCACATTAACTGAGAACACCTTCAAAGACTCTGTTTGCAAACATGGTCATGTTCACAGGTACCAGAAATTACATATCTTTTTGAGAGACACAATTCAATCTATAATAATGCTTAAAAAGACAAATGAACTGTAACAGGTGGAAGTTTGAGGTGAATGCCTGGATTCCTTAGGATGGGGACAGAGCAAGTGATGAGCTGGAAGAAATAACATCACCTACATCTAGAATACGAGTGTTGAGAAAAAAAAAACAACAATTGGAGGTCTCTGAAGAAGCCACGAAAAGATCCGTGAAAAAAAGGAGTCAGCTCTGAATACCTGCCAAAATCAGAGAGTGTGAAACCACCTTCAGAACCTGTCTATTATGTCTCCTTCAACCAGGTCAGAAACCGTAGTAAATAACTGAAAATAGAAAGAGCAGGGAAACAAAAAGCTAATCTCACACCTTCCTCCAACAGACCTAAGAAAGAGAAAACTTAACCCTGAATCAAATTCGGAGTTTTAACTATTTCATGGTTTAATTATTCAAAATACCCAAATGAGACTGTGTTTTGCAACTTTAAGTGGCCATATGTATCAATCAGGGTCCCAGCAGGAAACAGATGGCACACTCAAACTGGGTAATTGAGGACAGTTCAATAAAGAGACTATTTACAATGACGTGAGCAGGGCTGAGGGAAACCAATAAGGGATGATGCAGCACCTCAGGGCTTGCAATAGCAGGAAGTCATTACCACCCATGAAGGGACAAGGGGCAGAACTGGTTTCCAAAAATGGCAGAGAGTAGTGGCTTGCCAAGGGCTGCCTCTCAGGAGAGAAGGCCTTTAGTAGAAGAACACAGCCAACCCCCTGCCATCCAGCAGGGAGGAAACCAGGGGAATAAATACTTTGGCTTCTGTCTCCTCCTGTCCATCCTCCTGTCTCCTGCTGCCACTTCCCATTGATCAAGTTCAAACAGAAGCTAAAGAACAATGGATTCCACTGATGCCATCCTTACAGGCTGGCCTCCCAGAGCCCAGAGGGGGGAAAATGGCGAGTGGATCTGGACGGGCAAATAGAGAATATCCAATACACAGTAGGACTTAAGGTGGCCAGAGAAATAGATGCTACCTGTGTTTTCTTCTAAATGGAACGGAAGAGCTACCTGCACCAAGGACATGTAAAAGAACAGTGGAAAACACAAATAAAGTTACTTTTATGAGTAGGTCCTAAGGGTCCTACTTTTTGAATGTGTAAGAATAATGTTTAATAACCAAAAAAATCTAAACCCGCTGCCGTCGATTCCAACTCATAGCGACTGTATAGGACAGAGTAGAACTGCCCCATAGGGTTTCCAAGGAATGGCTGGTAGATTCTAACTGCCGACTTTTTTGGTTAGCAGCCAAACACTTAACCACTGCGCCACCAGGGTCCCATAATGTAGAATAGGATGTGATTATAATTGAACTACTGATTTTTTCTGGTCCCTGCGTGGCACCAACAGTTAAGCACTCAACTGCTAGCCAGAAGGTTGGTGATTAAAACCTACCCAGAGGTGCCTCAGAAGACAAGCCTGACTATCTGTTTCTGCAAGGTCACAGCTTTGAGAACCTCATGGAGCAGTTGTACTCGGTACACACGGGGTCGCTGTGAGTTGGAATCAACTCAATGGCAACTAACAACAACAACTGATTTTGGGCTGGTCGTGATAAATTCTTCCAGGAATACTTAGTGAGAGGGAATATTTCAACTCTGGTCCTAGGACTGGACCTCCCAGACTCCAAGCTTGTCCTTGTCATGTTGTTTGTTTTCTGATGATCATGTCTTTAGCCACAAAGAATTCTCAGATGCCCAACTGCCCCTCTGGGTTTCCAGGAAGCTGCTGGTGGTTTCGAACTTCCGACCTTTTTGTTAGCAGCTGAACGCTTAAACACTGCACCACCAGGGCTCCCTTCATTTACTTTAGTCCTGTTTAATATATGTGGCTTTTTGGATTAACTGCTTTTGCCTCCGCTACTCTGCTGCAATTATTATCTTTCTATTAAGTATCTTTGCATTCACCCATTTATGCAACATATCATGCTATCTAATGTAAGATACTTTTCTCTGTCTTTGCAGGGAAACTTCTACTCTTCATCCATCAGAGAGTTGCATTAATCTGTGCTGCCTTCAGCTTCTGATCGTCGCTATGCTAATCTGAGCCCCATTTGGAAGAACAGAACGGTACAGTAGAAAAGCATCATGATAATAGTAATAGCTACCATTTATTGAGTCCTTATGATGTGGTAGGCACTTTGCTAAGCACTTCATATGCTTTATAACTGCTGATATTACCCCCATTTTAAACATGAGGAATCCAAGGTTTTCTTGAGGTTAAGAATTTGGAGAAGGTCATAGAGTGAGCAAATGGTAGAACTAAAATTTTGAACCTGGTGTGCCCAATCAAAGCCTCTATGATCTTTCAATTAATGTTTTCTATATATTAATGTGTCACTATCACTTGTTATCTCTGTAACCATAAGGATATCACTCAACTTATCTGTATCTCAGTTTCTTCATATGTAAAATGAGAATGATAATAACACCTGGTCTTCCTATTTGGCAGAGTTGTTCAGAAAATTTATTGGAAATGAGTTAATGCATTTAAAAATGATTCAGTGGGAAGCAATATATGCTTGTTGTTTTTGATGTTGTTGTTGCTGATAAACAGTTTTTGTACCTACTATTCTGTTGTCAAGTTGGCCTCTAACTCAAGGCAACCCCATTCACAACAGGATCAGACCGTTGTGAGCCATAGGGTTTTCACTGGCCTATTTTTGGAAGTAGATCACCAGGCCTTTCTTCCTAGTCCATATTCGTCTGGAAGCTCCACTAAAACCTATTCGGCATCACATCAACAAGCAAGCCCCACTGATAAACGAGTGGTGGCTGTGCATGAGGTGCGTTGGCTGGGAATCAAACTCCAGTCTTCTGCATGGAAGGCAAGAATTCTACCATTCAACCACCACTGCCCTCTCCTTCTACTCTAGGCTGTACGTTATTATGGGCCACCTCCCCGAAGAACAGATCTCACAGTAACTAGTCCTTTAAGGAACCCACTCTGTTCTCGTGACCAATTCTAGGACAACAGCCCTGGGGTTTATTTCCTGACAACCTACTTGAGCTGGAAAGTGGATTGTTTGGGTTTCCTTGTAATTAAAAAAAAAAATATTCTAGAACTCCAACATACTAATTGACCTTGGACAACCTAGCTTATCTGAGCCTATATCCTATAGAATAACCATACCCACCCTCCAGGGTTTTTGTCAGAACGTGTGCAAAATGTCTAGCACAGTGACTGGCAAACTGAAATTACTTAAAAATGGCAACCGTAATTGTTATTATTTTACCACTGACCTGACAGTTTGTCGTACTATGGTGGCTTGCGTGTTGCATGATGTTGGAAGCTATGCCACCAGTATTTCAAATATCAACAGGGTCACCCATGGTGGACAGGTTTCAGTAGAGCTTCCAGACTAAGACAGACTAGAAAGAAAGGCCTCGCAATCTAATTCCAAAAATTAGCCAATGAAAACCTTATAGATCACAACATAAACATTGTCTGACATTGAAAATGTTATCAGGAGGGATCAATCACTAGAGAAAGACATCATGTTTGACGAAGTATAGGGCCAAGGAGAGCAAGGGAGGTGCCCCAGTGAGGTGGATTGGCACAATAGCCACAAGGATGGCCTAAAACATACCTATAATCTTCAGCATGATGGAGGACTGGGCAACGTTTCATTCTGTTGTACATAAGGTCTCCATGAGTCAGAGTTGACTTGACAGCAGCTATCTGTCTTTCTATTGTTATAATTCCCAGTATTATCATAATTGCAAGCTTTTTCCTCATGTGATTTTTCTGTTTTCAGATACATTATTAGACTTGTTGTTGTTGTTAGGTGTGGTTGAGTTGGTTTTGACTCATAGCAACCCTATGTACAACAGAACAAAACACTGCCCAGTCCTGCACCAGCCTCACAATCGTTGTTATGCTTAAGCCCACTGTTGCAGTCATGGTGTCAATCCATCTCATCAATGGTCTTCCTCTTTTTCGCTGACCCTCTACTTTACCAAGCATGATGTCCGTCTCCAGCAACTGGTCCCTCCTGGTAACATGTCCAAAGTATATAAGACAAAGTCTCGACATTCTCGCATCTAAGGAGCATTCTGGCTGGACTTCTTCCAAAACAGATTTGTTCATTCTTCTGGCAATCCATGGTATATTTAATATTCTTTGTCACCACCATAATTCAAAGGCATCGATTCTTCTTTGGTCTTCCTTATTCATTGTCCACCTTTCACATGCATATGAAACAATTGAAAACACCATGGCTTGGGTCAGGAGCACCTTAGTCCTCAAAGTGACATCTTTGCTTTTCAACACTTCAGATAGGTCTTTTGAGGCAGATTTCCCCAATGCAATATGGCATTTGATTTCTTAACTGCTGTTTCCATGGGCATTGATTGTGGAGCCAAGTAAAATGACTTACAGTATATTAAATCCATGCAATATGTCCAAATGCATTTAATGACAGGCTTTGTCATAAGGCAATTTTGCTATATGTTTTGTCTTTAAAAAAGTAAAAATGCCTTTCAGAATCAATGCATCCTAGAAATTAAAAGCCAGCTTGAAGTATTACTGAGTCATAGGCCATTGCCTGAGAAGAGCAGAGCTATCCATCCACCACAGATAGGTCTGCTCTTGGTACACATGGGTCGTACTAAATCTGTACGTGCTACAAGTTTTGTTATACTTGAAATGGTTAATTAGAAGAGGTAGGAGAATCTGAAATGTCACAGCAAGTTCCTCTTTGCCCACTGTCACGTTTCATGAATTCTTCTGCTGAACCCATTTGGATTAAGCAGTGACCCAATCCAAACAAATTGCTTCTGTGCCTCTTATCTCCTATCACCTGTTTATGTTCCGATACATCTGCATTGCCTGGCTCAGTAAGATCCATTAAGTCCTTGAGCCGTGTTCACGGCTAATTTTTTATTATTATTATTATTATTTCTTTGGGGCCCCGGTTTCTCACAACAAAGTGATAGATATAGCGCAGACAATGAGTAAAATACTTTTTAAAAGAAAGGAAAAAGGGAAGTATATGATACGTAATTTCAGACTGGGAATTCTCAGAGCAATCCTGTGGGTGAGAGACAATCATTTCTTGTACGTTTTAGGTAAAGATATAATTTACCTTTATTTGCACATACAAAAGCCATCAATGTCTCTCGCTTTAAAAATATTTATGAGATTGAAATATTTACCTGGAGGCAGACATTTCCTCTCAATGTCATAGGTCAGGCACATTGGCTAACACCTCAGATAATATTGATGTACCTTCAAAATTTAAAATAATGTTTACACAATTTATTCATTCATTCACATATAGAGCACCTGTCCTGAAGTATCTGGGACATTGAACAAGGTTTACATAAATCTGACTGTTTTTTCCTCTGGGCCATTTGGCTCAGTCTGGTAGACCATGAGTATTCAATAATACTTTACAATGACAAAGCATCGTTTATGCAAACATCTCTAAGTACATTATTCACCAATATTACAATCTCCTTTCTAACCTACTTGTAAAGTCACAGAAACTAATTGACTTTCTGCAAGGTCCCTCCACAAATTGTTTATTTTGTAGATTAGAGTCCAGGTGTTCTGATCCTAGTTACAACTAAAGGGAGAAATTTAAAAAAAAAAAAAAAAAAAAAGCAAACACATTTTTTAGGTGCTTAAACTGATGACCTACACTAAATATTTCTAAATTGAATCTATTAGGCAAAATGTCTTCCTTAAAGATGTTAAATGTTGTAATGCATCCAAATGCATTATATAATTTTTGTTCCAGTTTGCCCAAGGCCAGATACCATTTTCAGAGCCCCAAGAATGACCTATTTTAACTGAATACTGTTACGAACACTTAAACTTTCACTCTCTAATCAAATCAGGTTTCTAAACAGAAATTAAAGTTGGAGCAGAAAAATAAAACTTTTCATGGAAAGGTCCAGTTGAACTAATAGGACAGCTGTACCAGAATATCCTGGCAAAATGAAAAGCTTGGCAATTACTTGGAAATTTGGGCAAGTCTCAGACAATTTGTTTCTAAGGAAAGAGAATATTTTACATTATTTATTCCACCTTTTCCCCCAGGTGATAAAGCAATGCATGTTAAATATAGAAAATTAATAAAATACAAAAAAAATGGGAAGATTGTTTAAGTCACCCACAATTCTATCTGTGGCCTCCATGAGAACACGCCTGGCAAACCTCCAACCTCAGGAAGCATATTTGACCTGCTGAGCTCTGAAATCCACCATAGCATTTGCAATGAGGCCACACTTCCCATGGGCTGATCCCAGCCAATGGCAGAGCATGGCAAGGCTACTAAGGCAGTCCTGTTACCTGAATACGTGGGATTCTTCTGACAGGCAACTTTGGATCAAGAACTTCCCAATGACTTTGCTGAACTTTCGTTAGAAATGCACTGCAGTCTAAGATACTATATTATTAGATGCTGTCAACTCGGTTCCAACTCATAGCGACCTTACGTACAACAGAATGAAATACTGCCCAGTCCTGTGCCATCCTTACAATTGTTGCTATGCTCGAGCCCGTTGTTGCAGCTGCTGTGTCAATCTGTCGCATTGAGGATCTTCCTCTCTTTTGCTGACCCTCTGCCAAGCATGATATCCTTCTCCAGGGACTTGTCCCTCCTGATAATATGCCCAAAGTACATGAGAAAAAGTCTCTCCATTCTCACTTCTAAGCAGCGTTCTGGCTGTACTTCTTCCAAGACGGATTTGTTCATTCTTCTGACAATCCATGATATATTCAATATTTTTCTTTAACACCATAATTCAAAGGCGTCAATTCTTCTTCGGACTGCCTTACTCATTGTCCAGCTTTCACATGCATATGAGGTGATTGAAAATTGGGTCAGGCTCACCTTAGTCCTCAAAGTGATATGTTTGTTTTTTAACACTTTAAAGAGGTCTTCTGCAGCAGATTTGTCCAATGCAATATGACATTTGATCTCTTGACTGCTGCTTCCATGGGCGTTGATTGTGGATCCAATATTCAATATTTTCTCCATTTACCATGATGTTGCTTATTGGTCTAGTTGTGAGGATTTTTGTTTCCTTTATTTTGAGTGCCTTCCAACCTGAGGGGCTCATCTTTCAGTACTATATCAGACAATGTTCCGTTGCTATTCATAAGGTTTTCACTGGCCAGTTTTTTCAGAAGTAGACCACCAGGTCCTTCTTCTTAGTCTGTCTTAGGCTGGAATCTCTGCTGAAATCCGTCCACCAAGGGTGACCTTGCTGATATTTGCAACAAGCAAACCACCATAGTAAGGACAAACTGACCAACAAGTGGTGGCAGTCTAAGATATGTCACCCAAACTTCCTTTCTTCCTTCCTTCTTTCCTTCGCTTGTCAGACCTGCATCTTAGCCTCCCTGAATCTTTCCCCAATTTCTCTTGTGGGCATTTACCCTAGTAAATTTCTTGCATGTTTAATCCCATCTTGGCATCTGCTTCCCAGATGACCTAGACTAGGAAAGGTGGTCTCAGAGGACACCACTTGAGGATGATATGATGGTGATGGCCATGATGGTGACAATGGTGATAATGATGATGGTGGTGAAGGTGGTGGAAAAGACGATGACAGTGTTGTTGCTGTTGTCATTGAGTCAATCCCGACTCATGGCAACTCCATATGTGCAGAGTACAACAGCTCCATTAGGTTTTTAAGGCTGTGACCTTTCAGAACAAGATCATCAGGCCCGTCTTCCAAAGTACCTCTGGATGGGTTTGAACCGCCAACCTTTCAGCTAGTAGTCAAATGCTTAACCATTTGCACTACCCATAAGGACTAACATTTACTGAGTTCTTAAAAATTCCAGGCCCTGTTTTAAGAGATTGCCTACATTATTTTATGTAATATCCCCAAGTTGTTACTCATATGAGAAGTGACGTTTCTCACACAAAGGAAGTAAGTCTTAGAGCTGTTAAATAATAAAAACAAGACCACATTGCTTGTCCGTATAGGAAGTTACATTTGAACTGTTGTTTTTCCTATGCCAGTAGAGTGCAGAAGCACTGGTGCCAGTATCTGCTGCATTGTATTACCTCTCTGTATTAACATTTTGGAATATAATCTTCCAGTCCTTTTTCTGTATAGTTATTTCATAGTTATCAAACTGAATTTTGTTGTTGTTGTTGTTGTTAGCTGCTGTTGAGTGGGTTCTGACTCATAGAGACCCTATGTACAACAGAACTAAGCACTGCCCAGTCCTGCATCATCCTCACAATCATTGTTATGCTTGAACTCATGGTTGCAGCCGCTGTGTCAATCCATCTCGTCAAGGGTCTTCCTCTTTTTCACTGACCCTCTACACTATCAAGCATGATGATATTATATTCACCACACTGAATATAGTAAGTATAAGAAGTTAAGACTTTATTTTGCAGGAAATTCAATTTTTACTTGAATTTTTTGATACCTCTAAATTTTATAGTTATCTATTTCACTTTGTTGTGTAGACAATTCAATCATTTAAATGTTATTAATAAGTTATTCAAATAAAATATTTTCAAGATATGCAGCACATATATCAAGAGCCACTGTATCAGCTCTGTGTAGTTGGGGGAAATTTTTTCAGGCCACTAAAACAAACAAAGGTCAAGCAAATGAGCTACAGACAAGTAACTTAGACAATTGGGACCATTAAAACATCCAAAATAACAATACCCAGTTTTAAAATTTATTGACACTATTAAATAGATCACTTAATAATAAACTAATGGGCTTTTTCTAAACAAAACAATTGGTACAATGAAATGCACTTAAAAAGATTTACATCCCATAAGCATCTTTCTAAGAACACTGGCTTCGACTTGCAGCAGCTTACTAATTTAAGAACAGAAGTTTCTGTTAGCAGCAATGCCATTTAGAGTATTTTGAGGTTCTTTTGACTCAGAAACTAATTGACTTTCTTAAAGGTCTCCCAGGAATCATTAGGTCAGTCTGCAGCCTTGGCAGATTTCTGCCAGTGTCTCAAAATGACCCCTGGAACAGAGTTTCTTGGACCTTTCATGATAAACACTCACCGTGGTAGCTACAAATGGTTTCTACTATATGCCAATTAGCAGCATAAAGGGGTGCTACATCAGCAACCCCCAAAAGAGCCTTCTCAAATAAATATATATTCTGGTAAGATGAGAATGCTTTCCACGCAAATATAGCTTCAAGACAAGTTACAAAGACACCACCTTCCAAACAAGTTGCTCCCCACCTCCAAGTACTCCCTACATATAAATAAAAGTTAATTCTATGCTTGACTCAGACTCACTAGCATGTCCCACCATTAAACTTCCAACACTACTCCAATTTGGCTGGGGTCTGAGCAGTAATTGTGATGCAGCATATATGACACCTGCTCCAATTGTGTAGAGGTCTGCTTTCTTTCTCCAATCCAGCACAAAATTTTAGTTCTGACCTTTAAATGAGCAAATAGTGAATCTCTATGTTCTCGGTTTCTAAAAAATCTACCACCTCTGCAACCTCTTCTCTGAATATTCCAACTCAAAATACTAACTTCCTCCTTCGAAACCCCTCAGTGTCTGTACCATTCATTTTGGCTATAGGTTCCACATTGCCTTTTGTTGCTTTGTTTCTTGTGGGCCTTATCACAGCAACATGATCTCCCTCTGTCATTAATTAGTTGTGTGACATTGATCATGTCAATGAATCCCTCCAGCCTATATAAAGTAAGGAATGCATATCAATTTTTTTTTTAACCACACTCCCTGGAAAGAAGTGAAGGGCTGCCATGTGGAAAAGCAGCAATGAAGAAGAGAATGCTGAGTGGGTAGACACAAGTTCTCCCACCCTTGTCCTTTGACCAGAGCAGCTCCATCTGTATCTGTTTTATTTGGGTTCTGAGCGAGATTTTCCTTTAAAACTGGTCCTGCTGCATTAAAAACTATTTAAAAACCCCTGGACTAGAAGGTTTCCAAAGTTTTTTCCAGCCATAAGATTCTAAGATTCTGTAAAAATGTCAATTCTGTTTGGGCTCCTTCTGAGTCCTTTGAATTCTGCTATAGCACTTGATCCAGACCTTGCAACCTTGGTCATCTTTGTTGCTCTTCTCTGTTTCCCTCTACACCCTATTTCAAGTACTCTCCTCCATTATCATGAATTCAACTATCAGCTATACATTGGAGACTACCAGCAAATACAACCTGACACGTTGTTGTTATTAGGTGCCATCGAGTTGGTTCTGACTCACAGTGACCCTATGAACAGCAGAACGAAATACTGCCCAGGCCTGCACCATCCTCACAATCGTTGTTATGTTTGACCTGATTGTTGCAGCCACTCTCAGTCCATCTCGTCGCAAGACGCCTTCTTCTTTGCTGGTGCTCTATCTTACCAAGCATGATGTCCTTCTTCAGGGACTGGTCCCTCCTGATAATATGATCAAAGTACATGATATGAAGTCTTGCCATGCTCGCTTCCAAGCACTCTAGCTGTACTTCTTCCAAGACAGATTTGCTTCTTCTTCTTTACTCATTTTTCAGCTTTCATATGCATATGAGGCAATTGAAAATATCATGGCTTGGGTCAGGCGCACCTTAGTCCTCAAAGTGCTATCTTTGCTTTTTAATATTTTAAAGGGGTCTATTGCAGCAGATTTGCTCAATGCAATACGTCCTTTGATTTCTTGACTGCTACTTCCATGGGCCCCCATGTGTCTGTCAGTTTGTTGTACTGTGGGGGCTTGCATGTTGCTGTGATGCTGGAAGCTATGCCACCGGTATTCAAATACCAGCAGGGTCACCCATGGCAGACAGGTTTCAGCTGAGCTTCCAGACTAAGAAAGACTAGGAAGAAGGACCCAGAGGTCTACTTCTGAAAAGATTTAGCCAGTGAAAACCTTATGAATAGCAGCAGAACATTGTTTAATATAGTGCCAGAAGATAAGCCCCCCCAGGTTGGAAGGCACTCAAAAGATGACTGGAGAAGAGCTACCTCCTCAAAGTAGAGTCAACCTTAATGATGTGGATGGAGTCAAGCTTTCGAGACCTTCATGTGCTGATGTGGCACGACTCAAAATGAGAAGAAATAGCTGCAAACATCCATTAATAATCAGAATGTGGAATGTATGAAGTATGAATCTAGAAAACTTAGAAATCTTCAAAAACGAAATGAAATGCATAAACATTGATATCTTAGGCATCAGTGAGCTAAAATGAACTGGTATTGGCCATTTTGAATCAGACAATCATATGGTCTACTATGCTGGGAATGACAACTTGAAGAGGAATGGCGTTGCATTCATTGTCAAAAAGAACATTTTAAGATCTATCCTGAAGTACAATGCTGTCAGTGATAGGATAATATCCATATGGCTACGAGGAAGACCAGTTGATACGATTATTATTCAAATTTAAGCACCAACCACTAAAGCCAAAGATGAAGAAAGTGAAGATTTTTACCAACTTCTACAGTCTGCAATTGATCAAACATGAAATCAGGATGCATTGATAATTAGCAGTGATTGAAATGTGAAAGTTGGAAACAAGGAAGAAGGATCAGTAGCTGGAAAATATGGCATTAGTGATAGAAGTGATGCTGGAGACGACGCGATAGAATTTTGCAAGACCGACAACTTCTTGACTGCAAATACTTTTTCACCAACATAAACGGTAACTATACGCATAGACCTCGCCAGATGGAATACACAGGAATCATATCAACTACATCTGTGGAAAGAGACAATGGAAAAGCTCAATATCATCAGTCAGAACAAGGCCAGGGGCTGACTGTGGAACAGACCATCAGTTGCCCTTATGCAAGTTAAAGTTGAAACAAGAAAATTAAAGCAAGTCCACGAGAGCCAAAGCACAACCTTGGGTATACCCCATGTAAATTTAGAGACCATCTCAAGAGTAGATTGATGCATTGAACGCTAATGACCGAAGACCAGACGATTTCCGGAATGACATCAAGGCCGTCGTACATGAAGAAAGCAAGAGGTCATGAAAAAGATAAGAAAGAAAGAAAAGACCAAAATAGATGTCGGAAGAGACTCTGAAACTTGCCCTTGAATGTAAGGTAGCTAAAGCAAAAGCGAGAAATGATGAAGTAAAAGAGTTGAACAGAAGATTTAAAGGGCAGCTCAAGAAGATAAAGTAAAGTATTATAATGACATGTGCAAAGAGCTGGAGTTAGAAACCAAAAGGGAAGAACATTCTCAGCATTTCTTAAGCTGAAAGAAGTGAAGAAAAAATTCAAGCCTTGAGTTGCAACATTGAGTGATTCTATGTGCAAAATATTGAATGATGCAGGAAGCAGCAAAAGAAGACGGAAGGAATACACAGAGTCATTATACCAAAAAAAATTGGTCAACATTCAACCATTTCAGGAGGCGACATATGATCAGGAACTGATGGTACTGAAGGAAGAAGTCCAAGATGCACTGAAGGCCTTGGCGAAAAACAAGGCTCCAGGAATTGACAGAATACCAATTGAAATGTTTCAGCAAATGAATGCAGTGCTGGAAATGCTCACTCATCTATGCCAAGAAATTTGGAAGACAGCTACCTGGCCAACCAAGTGGAAGAGATCCATATTTATGCCTATTCCCAAGAAAGGTGATCCAACTGAATGTGGAAATTATCGAACAATATCACTAAAATCACACCCAAGTAAAATTTTGCTGACCATCATTCAAAAGTGGCTGCAGCAATATATCAATGGGGAACTGCCATAAATTCAAGCCGAATTCAGAAGAGGACATTGAAGCAGGGATATCATTGCTGATGTCAGATGGATCCTGGCTGAAAGCAGAGAATACCAGAAAGATGTTTACCTGTGTTTTATTGACTATGCAAAGGCATTAGACTGTATGGATCATAACAACTTATGGATAACACTGCAAAAAATGGGAATTCCAGAACACTTAATTGTGCTCATGAGGAACCTATACACAGATCAAGAGGCAGTCGTTCCAACAGAACAAGGGGATACTGCATGGTTTAAAGTCAGGAAAGGTGTGCATCAGGGTTGTATCCTTTCACCATACCTATTCGATCTGTATGCTGAGCACATAATCCGAGAAGCTGGACTATATGAAGAAGAACGGGGCATCAAGATTGGAGGAAGACTCATTAACAACCTGTGTTATGCAGATGACACAACCTTGCTTGTTGAATGTGAAGAGGACTTGAAGGACTTATTGATGCAGATCAAAGACTACTGCCTTCAGTATGGATTATATCTCAACATAAAAAAAACAAAAATCCTCAGAACAGTACCAATAAGCAACAGCATGATAAAAGACTGAAGAAAAGATTGAAGTTGTCAAGGATTTCATTTTACTTGGATCCACAATCAACACCCATGGAAGCAGCAGTCAAGAAATTGAAAGACACATTGCATTGGGCAAACCTGCTGCAAAAGACCTCTTTAAAGTGTTGAAAAGCAAAGATGTCACCTTGAAGACTAAGGTACCCCTGACCCAAACCATGGTGCTTTCAATTGCCTCATATGCATGTGAAATCTGTACAATGAATAAGGAAGACCGAAGAAGAATTGATGCCTTTAAATTGTGGTGTTGGCAAAGAATATTGAATATACTGTGGAATGCCAAAAGAATAAACAAATCTGTCTCAGAAGAAGTGCGACCAGAATGCTCCTTAGAAGCAAGGATGTCAAGACTACATCTAATATACCTTGGACTTGTTATCAGGAGGGATCAATCTCTAGAGAAGGCCATCATGCTTGGTAAAGTAGAAGGTCAGCGAGAAAAGAGGAAGACCCACAACAAGACGGATTGACACAGTGACTGCAACAATGGGCTCAAGCATAACAACGATTGTGAGGATGGCGCAGGACAGGGTAGTGTTTCGTTCTGTTGTACATAGGGTCACTATGAGTCAGAACCAACTTGACAGCATCTAACAACATCAGTAACCACTTCCATAGGCATTGATTGTGGATCCAAGTGAAATGAAGTCCTTGACAATTTCAGTATTTTCTGCATTTATCAGGATGTTGCTTATTGGTCCAGTTCTGAGGATTTTTGTTTCTTTATGTTGAGATGTAATCCGTACTGAAGGCAGTAGTCTTCAATCTTCATCAGTAAGTGCTTCAAGTCCTCTTCCCTTTCAGGAAGCAAGGGTGTGTCACTGCATATCACAGGTTGTTAATGAGTCTTCCACAAATCCTGATGCCACCTTCTTCTTCATAGAGTTCAGCTTCTCAGATTATTTGCTCAGCATACAGATTGAATAAGTATGGTGAAAGGATACCACCCTGAATCACATCTTTCCTGATTTTAAAATAAGCAGAATACCCTTGTTCTGTTGGAACGACTGCCTTTTGGTCTATGTATAGGTTCCGTGTGAGCCAAATTAAGTGTTCTGGAATTCCCATTCTTTGCAATGTTATCCATAATTTGTTATGATCCACACAGTCAAAATAGAGACATGAATTTGCAGCTCCCTCCCAGGGATCTCCATGCAAATACCCTAAATAATCTCAAACCCAAATTGAAGCTTGTATTTCTGCTCTACAATCTCCAAAACTGTTTCTCCCCCAATGTTTTTTACTTCAGTTCATAGCATCATTATCCAGCCAGTTACCTAAGCTTTAATTAAAAGGGTCATCTTAGTCTTTCTCCTACTTCCTTCCTTCTCTGCATCTTATTCATGAACCTATCCTGTTGGTTCTTCTACAATGATGTCTCCTTACTTTTTTCTCCATTCTGTCCCCTCCACCTAAGTTAAGGCCTTCATCATCTTCTGCTTTTTCTATTGCAATACCCTGGCAAATGTTCTTTAGTCTCCACCTATCCTTCCCTCAGTTCATCTTACACAATGCAATCAAAACTATCTTTCTAATATACAGATCTGATCATATTAATCCTTTTGCTTAAGAATATTTTATGGCTACCAAATACCTACTGCATATAATCGTTACACCAAATCCTTAGCATTGTACTTGTTATGGATTGAATTGTGTTTCCCAAAAACATACATTGAAGTCCTATTCCATGTAACTGTGAATGTGACTCTACTTGGGAATACAGCTTTATCTTCTGTTATGTTAATGAGGAAATTCCAGAGTAGGGTGGGTCTAAACCTAATCACTTCTAAGTTGTCTCTTATAAAAAGGGAAGACGGTGATAGACACTCAGGAGACGCCATGTGATGATGGAGGCAGATGCAACTATAAGGCAGCAAAGGAACATTGAGCATCGCAGGCAGCCACCAGAAACTTAGGAAAGAGGCCCACAGTAAGAATTGACATGGCCAAGACCCTGATTTGCACTTTTAGCCTCAAGAAACAGGAGACAATAAATTTCTGTTCTTTAAAGCCACCCACTTTGTGGTATTTTGCTATGGCAGCCCTAGGTAACTAATGCAATACTTCGTGTGCATCACAACATGGACCTATTCTACATTCATGTCCTGCCATTCACCCTACACCAGAACACATAGCCTATGGCAGGCTGTATCAAAGCATGAGCCATGGTCGATCTACAACAGAATCATACAGGGTACTTGTCAAAATTATAAAGTCCAGGGTCCCACCTGCAAACACTTGTAGTACATAGTCTTGTATAAGGCAAAAAAAAAAAAAAATCTACATTTTAACAAGAACTCCAAATGATTCTACTGCATTCTAAAGTATTAGGATATTAAACAATTAATCTACTCTACTGGGCATGACTACTATTCTCCGAATTCAGCGTAAGTATTCATACTTCTGTGCCTTGGTTCAAAATGTCCCCTCTGCTGATATGCCCTTCCTTGAGACTTTTCCTGAAGAAAAACAAAACAGAACAAACAACCACAAAAAACTCCTTAAAAGCCCAACTCAAACCAGTTGGGCAACAATAATTTATTGTTTGCCTATATTTGCCAAGTTCTTGGCATCGTGGAGAACCAAACAAAGGATAGACTATAGCCCCTGTCTCTCCCGTCACCATAGCCTGTTCTTCACACAAACACTATGGACAATGGCCGAACTCCCTTCTTAATGTTCCACCTTAAGAGAGAGCCTTAGCCTCCTACCCTCTGTTCCAAAGCGACTGACAAACATCCCTAAACTGTGCCTACAATCTAGCCCTGGATAGTAATTTATGAGATATATAAAGTGATGGACCATCAAGAGAAAATGTTGCTTTTTCAAATATCCCCCAGTATGCGTCTGTTTGATGGGCTACAATACCTCCAAAGGAAGATGATTGTCTTCAGAGTAAATAATGCACATTTTTCCCCAAGTCTCAAAGCCTGTATTTAAATGACTATTCATAGGTGTTGTGGGAGACTTTAAACTGTAGCTTGGCAATTCCCAATGTAAAAACGGGTTATGTTTCAAAAACCTTGTTTATGAGTCACCTGCCCAGCAACTCACCATTGCCTCTTATATTATGTTCCAAATGCCCAAGCCAACCCCCAAATCTATTTATCTCATTACACAGCTGAAGAGTAATCAGTGACACCTACACCTATTTACAACATTGTTCCTTTGAGAAAATGTCCTCTAAATTCCCAGTCAGGTGGCATGTAAATACATGTCTCCCTGCATTCAGAGGGCTTATAAGGAAAGGTGGGAAGATGAGACAGAAGCGAAGGAAGTCAGATATTCCCAGGAATCAGAATCCTATTAATCCCATACATGCATCCAAAACATGCCCTTCTGCAAACAATGACTGATCACTAGTGACAAAGAATGGTAGCTTGCTTCCCCTACGCATGGAAGGACTTTCTGAATTGGATGTGGCTCTCATCCTCTCCTTATTTACCTAGTTGAAACGTAAACATGATTTTAGGAAGATTTGACATTGAATCTGAAATTGTCCAACCTCTTGTCTCTATTTTCCATAACTCCCTTAAGTATATATTTTGGATAGGTTTTTATTAGTTACATCATAAGAAATATTTTCCTATTTTGCAACAACTTAAAGACAAATAAATTTACAGTTTCAAAATATAAGCTAGGCCCCTCCAGATTTAAAAAAAACTAGCCTTTTTTTCTATTATTAAAATGTAAAGAATTTTAAAAATCTCATTTATTTTGTCAATTGGTTCTGTTTAATATTCTTCAGCTCAGTCCACTCTCAATTATCCATGCTAAGGAAGGGGGATCAGTGGTCTGGATAATCTAAAACAGCAGACAATTTTAAAAGCCCTTGTATTTGGCCCTGGCATACTTTACAATCAAACTCTGATTATCCACACTAATGAAAGGAAGAGCAGGCACCTTGAGAAAGATCCAAAGACAATATAGATCTGCTCAGCTGGTTAAGGGCACCCCAAGGCAGAGGCCCAAGTGGTATAATAGGAGAAAAACAACGGGGCCCCAGCTGCTGCCAGTGGCAACAACCCACACCATCCAAAACACAAACACCGATATAATATCCACATCTCTCATGATATTAGTCATCTTCAGAAACATGGAATTATCTCCAAAGGCCCCAGGGTAAAAAGGCATATATCTATGTTGTTCCAAATAGCGAATATAAGAATAGATTGCTCATATGTACTAAAAACCTCTCTTTGGGTTTCCCTTTCCACCACCCCCAACCCCTTGCCTCCACTACCAAGTGCGCAGTAACACTCTTGGAAGAGTAGCAAAAAGGATAAAGATGAAAAAGGCAGTATGCTGGAATGGAAAGAGCTTTAGCCTGGAAGTTGGGAGACCTGGGTCCTTGTTCCCTGTTGGTCTCTGCTCACACAAACAGTCAAATGTGCAGCCAAGCAGAGGGAACAGCGTGTGCAAAGGTACAGAGGCAAAGGGTCATGGTCCATGTAAAGAATTACAGTGCTTCATTTTGGCTAAAGAATAAGGTACAAATGGAAAAGAAGCAAGAAAAGAAACAGGTGATGGAGTCAGGGATAAAAGTACAATCTTTTATGCCATGCAAGAAGTTCAGAAATTATTCTGTAGAAGGTGAAAAGACATTAAATTTTTAATAACAGTTAAAATTTACTGAACACTTACGGTTCGCCTAGGGCTGTTCTAAGTATTTGAAGTTCATAAATACATTTATATTTACAATTTCTGAGACAGGTGCTATTACTGTTCCCATTTCACAACTGCGGAAACTGAGGCACACAAAGGTTAGGTAACTCCCAAGAATGTACAACTGATAAGTAGTGGAGTCTGGGTTCAAATCTAGTCTGTTTGATTTCAAAGCTCATGCTATCGCTCAAGAAATAGAATAATGAGGTCATAATTTCAAAAAACCATGCTAGAAGCAATGTACAGGAGGAGAATGAAGAGGAGGTAAGAAAATATTGAGAAGACACAAGATGGTGAGTTCCAGAACTAAAGAAAAGTTAGTAGCAATGGAGAAGAGGTGTGTAATTAAGAGGTTTAAAGGAGAAAGAATGACAAATAATTGGCTAATTGGTTAAATGAGGGAGGAAAGATCTGTGAGTCCCATATTTCTGATTTGGACATGTGTGTGATGGCCTCATAATTTGAAAAGAACCCCCTTGACCTTGAGTACCAGTGAACATACCTGGAAAGCAACTCCTACCAGATGGGCAGGCACAGGAAAGAACAGCACAACTAGTGCGTTTTATTTTCCAGTGTGAAACTGGCACACTTTCCCTCAAATGAACAAATGGACTATCTTAACTGATTAATGTCGTGGTGGCAAAAAACTCATGTGCAAAATACATGGGCCAATATATAGAACCCATACTCCAAACAAATTCTTGAGATGCAGTAAATTTTTTCTTACATTTCTAGGTTAAATATATTGGCTCACATTTAGCTTTCTGGGTAACATCCACATGCAATTGTAAAACTTTGATAAAGGAGAAAGGGCACAGGAAGAGGAGAAAAACTGCAAAGATATGGTACAGCTTATTAAGATATGTGTGTCTTAAATAAATCAAAACCATTTACAGAATGTTCCCATTAGAGTGAATAAAAAGTGTACATGTTTACGTAAGCAGGTAAATGTATGAATAACAGTCTGGAAGTATATACACAAAATTTTAAAATATCTCTCTGACTAATTTTTTTTTTCATTTTATTTTTTGCTTGTTTGTGTATCTATTTTAAATGTTCTAGAATTATCATGTATTACTCTAAATGTATCTGATAAACAGCCACTCTGAACTCAGAACTTTCGCAATACAAAAGAACACATAAGCTGGCAGTACCTTATCAAAAATCATCCCAAACATGCCAATCATGGTAGCAACAGCTTGCTTTCAGTCCTGCCCATGAAGTCAGTTGAGCTCCTGGGAAAACTTGAGTTACATAGAGAATCTGTGTGTTCAGAAATAGCAACAGGTAAGAAGTTATGAAAAGTGCAAATGATATAGAACAGCTGACCCCTGGAGTACACGCCTAGACATGTGGTCTTTGTAGGTCATAACACACCCCCTTCGCTATGGATTTCCTCGCATTGCCTGAATATTTCACTTTCTCTTGTTTCATTGCCTGAAATTCCATCAATTCCATGTTATCTCACCTTCTCTCTAAAAAGTATGCTGTTGTTGTGTGCCGTTGAGTCGGCTCTGACTCACAGCAACCCTACAGAACAGAGTTGAACTGCCCTGTAGGGTTTCCTTGGCTGCAATCTTTATGGGAGCAAATCTCCGGGTCTTTTCTCCTGTGGAGCAGCTGGTGGGTTCCAACCACTGACCTTTCAGTTAGCAGTCAAGCACTTTAACTATTGTGCTACCAGGGCTCCTTCTAAAAAGCATCCAAAAGCTTAACCACTGTACCACCAGGGCTCCTTCTAAAAGGCATAGGACTAGAAAATATCCAGAGTTGAGTGTATTAGCTATGATGAGGAGGATAGTAAAGATAAAAAAGGAGAAGAAGGGATAGAATTCATTCGTTTGTTAACTTTGAACAATACTTCAGAGTCAATGAGGCATTTCTACATATTAACTCGTGATAATGAAGACTTTCAGTTCCAGATGGAGAAGTTAGTATACACATTTAATTTCTCCCCCTTTCACAATCCCATTGAAATGATAGTAAATATATGTTTTTATTTTTAAAAAAAAAAGAATGAATACACAACAGAACTGAAAACATAAAAGAGTTCCATTAGAATACCACATTTATTTAAGTATTCCGGAAATAGAAAGAAAATAGTACAGAATGATATGAGTAACTAGAGCAATTACAACATGAACGCACACGCTGAAGATGGCCAGTAAGGATTAACAGAGGGTCCCTAGGAGAAAACCTCTCCGTCAACCAACGCAGAGAGCAGAGCAGGCTACAGAGCAATCATCATGATAATTAATTTAAGGATTATCTACAGGACGGCTGGCTTAATTGGTTCCTCTCCCACATAAACAGAACAGTTGGTGCTGTCTTTATTCCATGTTGAAGGCCCAAGAACTTCTTACTAAGTGAAAGATCTGATTGGAGGACACCTAGTACAGGTGCTGAGGCAGTCAGAGGAAGTAGAAATAACTTGAACTTAACATAGACTTCAAGGAGAATAGGGAAAGGAAATACAGAAGTGAAAAAACAAACAAAAATACTCTTCCCTAAGAGTAAAGATACTCTTCCCTCATTATCTGATGGTTACTGGAGTCTTGCCTGCCTCCCCTCACACAAATAGTCTTTTATGAGAAAACTGTCAACAGATCTCGCCCACTTACACAGAACCTTGTTTCTTATGCAGTCACTCTTGAAGTTAGTTAGTCTACCTAACTTCAAAGGAAGCCTAAGTTGGTTACTGATATTTATCAACATATTCTTCAACTCATAAACATGAACAGGCACCCAAAGATCGCCAGACATTTCACAAAAATAATTGCATGAAAGATAATGAATGAAATAAATAACCCAGAGATCTCAAAGATGATACCAACAACAAAAAGGCAAACTTTATTATTGAATTTAGTATTCATAAAGAGATTTGAGGAGTGATTATATCAAGAAAACAAAGCATGGCTTCCTGAAAAAGAAGTAATCAAAGAATAAGAATGTGTTCCTAAAAATTAAAAATATGTTTGCCACAATTAGTTAATAAAATTTTTTTTAAAAATTGTCATCGAGTCAACTCTAATTCATGGTAATCCCACGTGTCAGAGTAGAACTGTGCTCCATGGGGTTTTCAATGGTTTCTTTTTTTAGAAGTAAATCACCAGGCCTTTCTTCCAAGGCATTTCTGGGTGCACTTGAAAAGCCAACATTCAGTTAGCTGCTGAACACTTAACTGTTGGACCACCCAGAGAATCCAAATATTCAGTAAAGGAGTTGAAAAATAGAATTGACACAGCTAAAGACCAAAGTTTTAATCTGTAAGAAAAAGTTGAGGGAATCACTCCAGAGCCAAAGAAACACAAAATGTAGGAAAAAGTTTCCAACATTTATCCACTGAAATTTCTAGAAAAAGAGATCAGAATTAGCTATTTTGCAGTTAAGCAATCTGAGGCTCAGAGAAGTGTCCACACTTAAGTGTCAATAGTCCACAAAAGGAGACTGGTTATATTCCAGATTTGCCCTATTCCTAAACCCAAGGATGAAATTCAGTCACTACCTATGCATGTGGCCCCATTTGTAGCTGGCATTCATTCTGGTTGGCCAAAGAAAAAGTCAACCAGGTCCATACTGGGTGTTTATAGTGTCTATTCTGAAAGGTCAATGAAGATGCCGGCCTCATCCATACTGGTGGTTGACAGCTGATGCCCATTCTCACTGGTCAATGCAGGTACCAATCTAATCTATACCAGTTGTTTACAGTTGCCTTCTGACTGGTCATTGTGGGTACTACAGCGATTGATAAATGTTTGAGTATTATCCTTACCTAAGCTTATACTCTTTTACTGATGACTACATAATTATATGGTACAATCAAAAAAGGAGGTAATCATTGGGATTTTTTGGATCTCAAATTTGAAACTGGGGGAAAGAAATAAGGGTGGTTATGTTCTATCATATTGACTTTTAAGCTGTGGAAAATGTTGTGGCTAAATACTCAGCTCTATTCTTCCTTTTTCCTTAAACATTGAGGGAAAAAAATGACCATGCTCTAAGTCTGATCCCCCTTCTTTCTTGGGTAGTTCAGATCAGCGACAGGTCCATCTGATTAGCCTTTTTCTGCATGTCAAGAGCAGCCAGAAGATCAAGTTTCAAACTGATATTTTAATACAAATAGTGTAGCAGAAAACAGGAAGAAAGATACACAGTCAAAATTAGTTGAACCAAAAAATACCAAACATGTTGCCATCTAGTCAATTCCGACTCATAATGACCCTATAAGACAGAGTAGAACTGCCCCCATAGGGTTTCCAAGGAGCAGCAGGTAAATTCAAACTGCTGACTTTTTGGTTAGCAGCCAAGCTCTTAACCACTGTGCCACCAGGGCTCCAAAAAATTGGTGGTGTGGTTCCCAAATATTGCTATTATTAAAAAAAAAAAAGGAAAATAATAACTGCTGGCAAAGATGTGGAGAAATTGGAACCATCATGCATTGTTGATGGGAATATAAAATGGTGCAGCCACTATGGAAAACAGTCTGACTGTTCTTCAAAGAATTAAACATAAAATAACCATATGACCACCGACTGCTCTGACAGGGATCACAATAGAGGGTCCCGGATAGACCTGGAGAAAAATGTAGAACAAAATTCTAACTCACAAAAAAAGACCAGACTTGCTGGTCCGATGGAGAAACCCCAAAAATATGGCCCCCAGAAACTTTTTAACTCAATACTGAAGTCACTCCTGAGGTTCACCCTTCAGCCAAAAATTAGACAGTCCCATAAAACAAAATGAGACTAAATGGGCACACCAGACCAGGAGCAAGGAGGACAAGGCAGGAGGGGACAGGAAAGCTGGTAACAGGGAACTCAAGATCAAGAAGGGGAGAATGTTGACACGTCGTGGGGTTAGCAACCAGTGTCACAAAACAATATGTGTCTTAATTGTTTAATGAGAAACTAATTTACTCTGTAAACCTTCATCTAAAGCACAATAAAAAAAAGAAATAAAGAAAAGAATAATACAAACACTCACAACTGAAATTAAGAAATAAAACATTACCAATGTGGTTTAAGCCCCTAAAAAAAAAAGGATAACCATATGACTCAGCAATTCCACTCCTAGGTACATACCAAAAAGAATTGAAGGCAAGGGCTCAAACAAATGCTCTTATGCCATTGCTCATAGCAGTATTATTCACAATAGCCAAAAGGTGGAAACAACCCAAGTGTCTATCAGCACATGACTGAATAATCAAAATGTGATATAAATAGACAATATTATATTATTCAGCCATAAAAAAAAATAAAATTTTGATAATGCTACTACAACATGGATGAGCCTTAAAAACATGCTAAGCCAAGTAAGTCAGACACAAAAGGACAGATATCATATGATCCC
Source organism: Trichechus manatus latirostris (assembly GCF_000243295.1). Lineage (NCBI taxonomy): Eukaryota > Metazoa > Chordata > Mammalia > Sirenia > Trichechidae > Trichechus > Trichechus manatus. The sequence goes on from NW_004443970.1 coordinate 12,535,487, forward strand.
CCTTATGAAAGATATCTAACCAGTTGTTGTCCAGTCAATTCCAACTCCTGGCCACCCAATGTGTGTCAGAGTAGAAATGTGCTCCACAGGGTTTTCAATGGCTGGTTTTTTGCCAGTAGATCACCAGTCCTTTCTTCCAAGACACATCCAGATGGAATCAAACTGCCAGCCTTTTAGTTAGCAGCCAAGCATGTTAACCATTTGCACCACCCACGGACTCCATGAGTTATCTAGAATAGACTAATTCATAGAGAAGTAAGTAAAATAGTGGTCAACAGGGACTAAGGGTAGGAGGAAATGGGAAATTATTGCTTAATGGGTGCAGAGTTTCTGTTTGAGACAATGAAAATGTTCTGGAAATAGATAATGGTGATGGTTATACAACATTGTGAATATACTTAATTGAACTGTACACTAAAAAACAATAAATTTTTGGAGGCAGATCCAACATGGTGCTATAGACAGAAGCACCATGCCATCCCTCTGCAGCAAAGACTTGGAAAACTAAGTAAAATAGAGACAAACATCAACACTGGAACCCCAAGCATGAAATGATGAGATAAGAACTCAACCAAGCACCAAATGGAATAAGAAACTGACAGAAAACAGAGAGAAAGGAGAGATACAGAGTGGAGGTCCCCTGTCAGCTAACTCAGCACAGATTCACCATCTTGGACTCCTCAGCCACCTAGATCAGCAGACAAAGACTACGGAAAAGCAGCTTCACGGAGCTCCCAGCAGGAAATAAAGAACCTGGTAACCAGAAATATATGCTTTCGCACCCACCACCCTTCTTCCCCCTGCTCAGCCTTCACCACTTCCTGATGGGCTGTGGTGGGTTGGTTGGGAAGGCACTGGCTCCTTGCTGCTTGGATTCATCCCCCCGACACTGGCCGGCATGTCAGTGCCATTTTCTTGTTGCTGTTGTTGCTTTTTTTTTTGGCTTTTTGGTTTCTTCTCTCTCTCTCACCTCCTTCCCTTCCTTTCTCTTGAACACCTGGCTCCATGTACCATCTCTGCTTCTTACTGACAGGCTGTGAAACACTGCTCGGCTGGGGAACTGCTTCCCTGGTCCACGCCACACTGCTGGTGGGATCCCTGAGGATTTTTTTTTCTTAAATTTTTCTTTTTGTTTTTCTTCATTTCTTGGTTTCTCATCTTTCTCTACTTTCCTTCTTTTCCTGTCTCCTGAATACCTGACACTGTGTGCCATCTCCACCCCTTCTAGATGCACATGGCTTGGAAGCCTCTTCCTTGGTCCACCCTGCCATGCTAGGGGGATCCCTCGGGCATTTCTTTTTTTTTTTTTTTTCCTTAATTTTTTTCCCCTCTCTTTTTCTTTTTTCCTTTTTATTTGCCTTCACTTCTTGGTTTCTCATCTCCTCTACTTTCCTCCTTTTCCCATCTTCTGAACGCCTGGCACCAGTAGGCTCTCTCAGGGCATCTTTTCTTTTTTTCTTTATTCTTTCTCTCTTCTTTTCTCAATTTCTTGTCTCTCTCTAACTTCCTTCCTTACCCTTTTCCTGAACACGTGGTGCCGAGTGCCATCTCCAGTCCTTCTTGATGGGCTGTTCAGTGCCGCTCAGCCAGTGACCTGTTTCCAGCTGGCTGCTCTTGGGAAATATTTTTCTTTCTTTCTTCTTTTTTTCTAGTTTTTTGTCTCTCTTTACCTCTCTTCCTTCCCTTCCTCCCAACCACCTGGCATCTTTTTTTTTTTTTTTTTTTTTTGGTTTCTTGTCTCTCACTACTTTCCTTCCATTCCTTTCTCCCAACCACATAGCCACGTTTGCCTTTCTCCCTCCTTTTTTTAATATCTAGTTTCTTATATCTCTCTCTCTTCCTTCCTTTCTTTTCTCCCACCCATCTAGCTGCGTGTGCTGTATCTGTCCCTTCTTGATGGGCTGTGCCTAGCCACCTGGCTAGAAACCTACCAGCACACGGCTCTCCTAGGTCTGCACTACTCCAACTGCAGGCTCCCTCAGCGCTTTTTTTTATTTTTGGCTCCTGTTTCTCTCCTCTCTTTCTCTTCTTTCCCACACCCACTTACCTCCACACATCACAACCTCCTCCCTCCCTCCTGCCTATCTGAACCTTGTACTGAACATTGCACCCCCAAGCAGCACAGGCACAGTCTACCAGATGACCAGAAGCTGCCCTGCACTGACCCCTCAGACCTGCCCTGTCGGTCCCAATACATACCACCATCGGTCCCAGCCCCTCCTCTTCCACTGGACTTGCCCTGCTGCACCAAAGCTGAGCAACTGGCCCTGCCCATTGGACAAGGTGGTGAAAAGTATTGTGCCCACAGATGAGCAAACAACCAAGAAAGCCCAGCCTGCCTGTTCAGACACAACCAAATAAAGCAAACAAACAAAAAAAGGACAAAACAAACAAATCTACAACCAATAAATGGAGAAAATAACTACTGAATGTCCCAAGACAGCAGACAATATCAAAATATATTTTAAAAAAGGACGGGATGGCTCCAGTAGGTGTCCAAAATAAAACACCAGATGACTTTCTAGCAGAAGAAAAGGCACTGGGGCTACCTGATATGGAATTCAAATCTCTAATATTCAGAGCTATTCAAGAGTTGAAGGAAAAAGCAGAAAAAAATGAGGAAAAATAGGCAAAATCATGTGAAAGGCAGACAAAATCATGGAAAAGACAGGCAAAACAATGGAAGAATTCAGGAAAATAATACAGGAACAAAATGTCAAAATAAATTCATAACTAGAAATCATTTAAAAACAGCAATTAGAAATCCAAAAGATAAACAATAAGATTTCAGAAATTGACAGTGTCATAGAAGGTCTGAGGAGCAGATTTGAAACAACAGAAGACAGGATCAGCAAAATTGGAGACAAATCCTTGGATACCACTTTGTTTGAGGAAAAATCAGAGAAAAGAACAAAGGAAAATGAAGAACCCCTGAGAATGATGTGGAATACGATCAAAAGCAAAAATTTGTAAGTGATCACAGAGTTCCAGAAAAGGGAGAGAAAACAGAAAACACAGAGAAGATCACTGAAGAATTCTTGACAGAAAATTTCACTAATATCATGAAAGATCAAAAGCTGGCCATCCAGAAAGCTCAACGAACCCCATATAGGATGGACCCCAAAAGAAAATCACCAAGGCATATCATAATCACATTCACTAAAACCCAAGATAAAGAAAGAATCCTGAGAGCAGCTCGAGAAAAACCAAAAGTCACACATAGAGGGGGAAGCAATAAGACTAAGGTCTGATTACTTGCCAGAAACCACGCAGGCAGTAAGGAAATGGGATGATATATAGAAAAAAATTGCCAACCAAGAATAACATATTCTGCAAAACTCTTAATCAAATATGATGGTGAAATTAGGACATTTCCAGATGAACAGAAATTAAGGAAATATGTAAAAACCAAACCAAACTTACAACAATTATTAAAGGGAATCCTTCAGGTTGAGAACAAACAACATCAAATAATAGCCTGAATCTAGAACATTAAGATCACATCAGCCAGACACCAACTTAGGTAATTAATTCTCAAGGTTTAATCAAAACTAGCATATTTACGAGAGGGAACTGGAGAGATTAATCCATAAATGACAACAACGTCAGAACAATAAAAGAGGGAATAAATGGTGTAGGCATAGAACTTACAAATGGAAAGGAAGTCAAGGCAATACCAAGCAATAAAATACTGATTTAAACTTAGGAAGATGGGGGTAAATTTCAAGGTAAGGACAAAGAAAGTTAACAACCTACTCATCAAAATAAAGAAGAAAAAAAATAAAGTATCACTAAACACAAAATCTACAAAAACGAAATGAAAAAAATCCACAAACAAAAGGAATTCAGCACAGGAGAGTCAGAGGAACAAAGAAAAGATCAGCACCACAAAAAAAATAATAATAATAATAACCACTACAAAATAACAGCAAGAAACTCATACCTAATAATAACTACATTGAATGTAAATGGCCTAAATTCACCCATAAAGAGACAGAGAGTGACAGAATGGATTTAAAAAAACAAAAAAGATCCATCAATGTGCCATCTACAAGAGACACATCATAGAAACAAAGACATAAATCTATTAAAAATCAAAGGATGGAAAAAATATATGAAGCAATCAGCTGCCAAATAAGAGCAGGAGTGACAATACTAATCTCAGATAAAATAGGCTTTAAAACAAAATCCGTCATAAAAGACAAAGAAGGGCATTACAAAATGATTGAAGGGATGATCCATCATGAAGACATAACCATAATAAATATCTGTGCACTCAATGACAGGACTCCAAAATACATAAAACAAACTCTAACAACACTGAAAAGAGAAACTGATAGTTCCACAATAACAGTAGGAAACTTCAACACACCACTCTCCATAAAGGACAGAACATCTATAGAGAAATTCAACAAAGATACAGAGGAGCTAAAGGGCACAATCAGCCAACTTGACCTCATACACATATATAGAACACTCCCACCAAACGGCTGCGAAGTACACATTCTTTTCCAATGCACGTGGAACATTCTACATCTTTAGGCCACAAAGAAACCCTCAAAAAAATCCAAAACATTGAGTTAATACAAAATATCTTCTCTAATCACAGTGCCATTAAAGTAGAAATTAACAACAGGAAGAGCAAGGAAAAAAAATCAATTACTTGGAAACTGAACAACATCCTGCTTAAAAGCCACTGGGTTATAAAAGAAATCAAACATGGAATAAAAAAATTCCTAGAATCAAATGAGAATGAAAACATATCATATCAAAACCTTTGGGAGACAGCAAAGGCAGTGCTCAGAGGTCAATTTATAGCAATAGATGCATACATTAGAAAAGAAGAAAGGGACAAAATCAAAATATTATCTATACAACTCAATCAAATAGAAAGAGAACAGCAAAAGAAGCCCACAGCCACCAGAAGAAAGGAAATTATAAAGATCAGAGTAGAAATAAATGAAATAGAGAATAGAAATACAATAGAAAGAAGCAACAAAACCAAAAGTTGGTTCTTTGAAAGGATCAACAAAATCGACAAACCACTGGCCATATTGATGAAAGAAAAACAGAAAAGAATGCAAATAACCCATATAAGTAGAGAAATGGGGGACATTACAGCAGACCAAACTGAAATAAAAAGGATCATAACAGAGTCCTATAAAAAACTATTCTCTAAAAATTTGAAAACCTGGAGGAAATGGACAAATTTCTAGAAACACAGTACCTACCCAAACTAACATAAAATGATGTTAATAATCCGTATAGACCCATAAGAGGAGAAGAGACTGAAAAGGTAATTTAAAAAAAGTCCAAACAACAACAACAAAAAAGCGCTGGCCCAGATGGCTTCACTGCAGAATTTTACCAAATATTCAGAGAAGAGCTTACACCAGCATTACTCAAACTATTTCAGATCATAGAAAAGGAAAGGATATTTCCAAATTCATTCTATGAAGCCAGCATAACCCTGATACCAAAACCAGGCAAAGACACCACGACAAAAAAAGAAAGTTACACACCAATATCTCTCATGAATATAGATACAAAAATTCTCAACAAAATTCTAACCAATAGAATTCAGCATCATATCAAAAAAATAGTGCACCACGACCAAGTAGGATTCATACCAAGTATGCAAGGATGGCTCAACATTAGAAAATCAATCAACATAATCCACCACATAAATAAAAGGAAAGAAAAGAATCACATGATCATCTCAATTGATGCAGAAAATGCATTCGACAAAGTCCAACACCCATTCTTGATAAAAACTCTCAATAAATAGGTATACAAGGGAATTTTCTCAACATAATAAAGGGTGTCTATACAAAATCAACAGCCAACATCATTCTTAATGGAGAGAGGCTAAAAACTTTCCCCTTAAGAACAGGAACAAGACAATGATGCCCTTTATCTCCACTCCTACTTAACATCATGCTGGAAATCCTAGCTAGAGCAATAAGGCAAGAAAAGGAAATAAAAGTCATCCAAATTGGTAAGGAAGAAGTAAAACTCTCCCTATTTTGGGGTGACATACTACTAAACATAGAAAATCCAAAAGACTCCACGAGAAATCTTCTGGAACTAATGGAAAGATTCAGCAGAGTTGCAGGATACATGATAAACATACAAAAATCAGTTGGATTCCTATACACCAATAAAGAGAACAATGACAAGGAAATCAGGAGAACAACACCATTTATAATAGCCCCTAAAAAAATAAAATACTTAGGAATAAATCTAACCAGGGATTGAAAAGACCTATACAAAGAAAACTACAAAACACTACTACAAGAAACTCAAAGGGATCTACGTAAATGGAAAAACTTACCATGCTCATGAGTAGGTAGACTCAACATTGTGAAAATGACAATTCTACCCAAATCAATTTACAAATACAATGCAATCTCAATCCAAACGCCAACAACATCCTCTAAAGAGATGGAAAAACTAATCATTAACTTTATATGGAAACGGAAGAAGCCCCAAATAAGTAAATCTCTATTGAAGAAGAATAAAGTAGGAGGACTGACACTATCTAACCTCAGAAACTACTATACAGCTGTGGCAGTCAAAACAGCCTGGTACTGGTACAATGACAGATACATTCACCAGTGGAACAGAATTGAGAACCCAGATGTAAATCCATCCACTTACGATCACCTGATCTTCGACAAGGGCCCAAAGTCCTTCAAAGGGGGGAAAAAATAGCCTTTTTAACAAATGGTGCTGGCAAAACTGGATGTCCATCTGCAAAAAAATGAAACAGGGCCCATACCTCACACCATTCACAAAAGCTAATTCAAAATGGACCAAAGACCTAAATATAAAGCCAAAAACTATAAAGATCATAGAAGACAAAATAGGATCAATGCTAGAGGCCCTAAGACAGGGCATTAACAGGATACAAACCATAACTAACAACACACAAATTCCAGAAGATAAGCCAGATACCTGGGATCTTCCATAAATTAAACACTTATGCTCATCAGAAGACTTCACCAAAAGAGTGAAAAGAGAACCTACAGTCTGGGAAAAAAATTTTGGCTATGACAAATCCGACAAAGTTCTAATTTCTAAAATCTACAGGAAAATCCAACACCTCTACAATAAAAAGACAAATAATCCAGTTAAAAAATGGGCAAAGGAAATGAACAGATACTCCACCAAAGAAGACATTCAAGCAGCTAACAGACACATGAGGAAATGCTAGTGATCACTAGCCATTAGAGAAATGCAAATCAAAACCACAATGAAATATCATCTCACCCAGCATTACTGGCATGAATCAAAAACACCGGAAATAACAAATGTTGGAGAGGCTGGGGGGGAGATTGGAACTCTTATGCACTCTTGGTGGGAATGCATAATGATACAACCATTTTGAAAAATGATATGGTACTTCCTTGGAAAGCTAGAAACAGAAATACCATATGATTCAGCAGTCCCACTCCTAGGAATATATCCTAGAGAAATAAGAGCCGTCACAGGAATAGACATATGCACACCCATGTTCTTTGCAGCATTGTTCAGAACAGCAAAATGGTGGGGACAACCTAGATGCCCATCAACAGATGAATGGATAAACAAACTATGGTACATGCGCACAATGGAGTATTTTGCAATGAAAAAGAGCAATGATGTATCTGTGAAGCATCTCATAACAGATCAAACTGGAGGACATTATGCTGAGTGAAATAAGTCAATCTCAAAAGGACAAATATTGTATGAGACCTCTACTGTAAAAAGTCATGAAAAAGTTTACACACAAAAAGTTTACACACAAGAGATGGGAGAGGTGAGGGGGAAAAACTAAATAGACAGTAGATAAATAGTAACTTTGGTGAAGGGTAAGACAGTACACAATACTAGGGAAGCCAGCACAACTTATCCAAGACAAGGTCATGGAAGCTCCATAGACACATCCAAACTCCCTGAGGGACCAAATTACTAGGCTGAGGGCTGTGGGGACCGTGGTCTCAGGGAACATCTAGCTCAATTGACATAATATAGTACATAAAAAAAAAGTTCTACATTTTCTTCTACATTCTATAGTCTATTTTGGTGAGTAGCATCTGAGGTCTTAACAGCTTGTGAGGGGCCACCTAAGATACTCCACTGGTCTCATCGCATCAGGAGAAAGGGAATGAAGAAAACCAAAGACACAAGGGAAAGATTAATCCAAAGGACTAATGGACCACAACTGCCACAGCCTCCACCAGACTGAGTCCAGCACAACTAGATGGTGCCCAGCTACCACCACTGATGGCTCTGACAAGAATCACAATAGAAGGTTCCAGACAGAGCTGGAGAAAAATGTAGAACAAAATTCTAACTCACAAAAAAAGACCAGACTTACTGGTCTGACGGAGACTGGAGAAACCCCGAGAATATGGCCCCTGGATACCCTTTTAACGCAGTATTGAAGTCACTCCTGAGGTTCCCCCTTCAGCCAAAGATTAGATGGGCCCATAAAATAAAAGGAGACTAAACGGGCACACCAGCCCAGGGGCAAAGACTAGAAGGCAGAAGGGGACAGGAAAGCTGGTAATAGGGAACTCAAGGTGAAGAAGGGAGAGTGTTGACATGTGGTGGGGTTGGTAACCAATGTTACAAAACAATACGTGTACTAATTGTTTAATGAGAAGCTAGTTTGTTCCATAAACCTTCATCTAAAGCAAAATAATAAAAAAATAAACAAAAACAAAAATGGTAAATTTTATGTTATATATATTTTGCCCCAATTAAAAAAATAATTAATTGCCTGGGTGGAGAAAGCATACAAGAAGTGGTCTAGAGAAATATGGAGCCTGCACTAACATTGATAACCTATAGGAGGGTTTCATGTACCTCTAGCACTGGTTTATGTGAACCAGTTGAGTTTATGTGGATCTGTTGAAAAGGTACCAGAGAAGAACAACCTAGACAGAGTCACAGCAAACTAGACTTAAAACTACCTAGTACAGATACCCTGTTCATTCTCACATTTTTGTAGTGAAAAACTAACCCCAAATTTCTTAACTACAGGATTCTACCATAAAGACACCAAGGCAAATTGAGATGGCCAAAGTTTAAGACCAGCCCCAACATCTGCCAACATAAAGCCAAAAAAAACCAAAACCAAACCCATTGCCATCAATTCTGACTCATAGTGACCCTATAGTCAAAGTTAAATCTGAATCCAAACGGTATATTGGTGCCTAGTGCAGCGTCAAAGGTTTAAAATAGCATTCATAAAACTGAGCCCTCTGCCTCCTTAAGAACCACAAACGCAGGTCCCACCAGGAAGCATTAATGGAGTAGTTTAGACTTTGCTTAGGATTTGTGGGATTTTGCAGAGCATGCTCACCCCTTAAGAGCCTTCCCTGAAATCAGTGGGAGTTACAAGCTCCTAAGAACTGTACAATTGGGTCCTAAATGTCATTTTCATAGCTCCTCCGTGGCCTACCAAGGAAGTAAACAAAATATTACCAGCTACCTACTGTTGTATGCCTCATGTTCCCTTCAGCCAGAAACAGAGGGCAGAGCCCACTCCACAGAGGGTGAAAGCCACATGAATTTTTCTGTACTGAAAAATATTGCCTGAGATTTTTTTCTGTATGTACAGTGATTGTCTGCATTTTCTTCTCTGCCTCTTAGCCAAACAAATACATTTTTACAGGTTTTACAATGTTCTTTACAACTCACCTAAAACACATAATTTTCCTCCTGCTTTTACTACTTGTTATTTATTTATTAGATTTATATTGTGCTTTCCTCAAAAAGGCTCAAGGCACCACGTAGCTAACTCTTATATAATAAACATTAAACTGTTCTTAAAATCCATAAACAGCAAAGTCACCAGAGGAGAGGTGGAAAGGATGCGAACAAGGAGAGGAAAAAGAAGAACTGTGGGTCTGATGACCTATGCAACCAAGCAGTTGTTATGTTAGGGGGTGCAGTGATCAAATGTCAGAGCCCCTGCCCCTCTCTGATCAGCCCCACCTGCAAAGACCTGGATGTGCCTTCTATTTCAAGTAACGGAGACAAAATATCTTCATTTTTGTTCAGAGGGTGGGGGTGTTAGGGTGAAGTGACGGTAGCGGCGTATACCAGTTATCCCTCAGGGCTCTCAAGTGAGTAGATAAAAAATAAATATACCTATATAGATAATTGTTTCCATTAAAAGCAAATGATTTGCTTTAGAAAACCATTGGAAAGCTATACATGACAATGTTCTATAAAAAAAATCACCAAAAGGTAGATTTTGTTCTATAAATAATACAATTCATGCTCAGTCCTCAGTTCTGCTGAGTGTCTGTGACTTCTAACCGCTCTCTAGACTTTCAGAGGCCAAGGTGGCACACAAGTTCAAAGATTTTCAAAATCAAAAGTGACAGGATGACCTCAGCTTTTAAATCCCAGGCCACACTGATTTGACAAAACCACATGTTGACTTCCTGCTTCCGTAGTCTACGCTATGGTGGCAGGAGTGATTAAACAGTAACTTTCCCAAGAGCTACTGGTAGATCCAGTCAAGAGTGAGCAAGGAGAAGTTCTCTTCTAATTTGTAAACCAAACCAAATGACCGTTTCCACTAAAAAGACTAGACGATATAACTCTCTTATCAGTACAGAGTGGGAAAAAATGCTGCCAGTAGAAAAGAACAACAATAATAGCATTATTATTATTACTCTTTAGTGCACACTATCTGCGAGGTGCTACTCTGCTCTTGTTACATAAAGTAACTTCTTTAGGCCCCAGAACAAAACTACAAAATGAGTACAAACATCTTCTTAATTTTACAAACAAGGAAACTGAGGCTTCAATAAGTTTTTGCATCACGTCTTGGCCTCTTGGCTAAGAGCAAGTGTAATAAGTTATTTGCCCAAAGTCACTCATTTTACAAGTGCTCGAGCTAGGATTCCAACCCAGCACTAAACAATAGGTAAGCGCTCTTAGCGTGGAAAGCAAGGAGACTTAGAAAAGCCATTCTGTGAGTTGATGAAGAAAGCAGACTGATTACTCTTGGCAGAGCATGCTGGGTCAAGTTCACTATCTTGAAAGCAACTGATAGCGGCTTTTCTTTGTCTTTGACATGGGACAAACTACCTCTAAGAAGACAAAAGAGATACAGCGACACTGAGTCCATGTGAAGACAGAAAGCCCAGAATGGACCAGGTCCTGAGTGAGAAGGAACTTGAAGCTGGTAAAAGAAGCCCGCTGTATAGTCTTGTGTAACTGATTTCATATTTTGCCAAGTTAACTGTACAATTCTATAGTGAGTCATTCTCAATAATCCTTTATGATCCCCCTAAATATAAAATATCATGCATTGAACACTTACCTATTTGCCAAGCACTTGGCATACATCATCATATTTAAACCTCACAGAGATGCTATAAGGTAAATATCATAATTACCCCTGTTTTACAGATAATGAAACTGAGGCACGGAGTAGTTGAGTAACTTGCCCACATAGCTAGTAAAACGTAGAGATGGGCCTCAAACGGAGGGAGTCTGGCTCCATAATCACCATGATATGCTGCTTCTAGAACCTGCTCTATTCATTCCCATTCCAGTGCTCTGCCACTCTTCTGTTAGCTGTCTGACCTCTCATGAGAAGAACAATCTTTCTTATTTTTACTTCTAGATGGCCAGACTATTCAGTCATCCACTCTGACCAAGTGGAAATTATCTGCGAAAATCTGAAAGAAGGTACAGCATTGAGTGAATGGACGCATGGACCCCCCCCGGCAAACCTGGACATTTCCAGACACTCTTTTAAAAGTGGCACGTATCATTAAGCATATATTTACCATAATAGACATATTCCCTTATAGGGATGTCTTCTACTTGTCAGCTACAGCAATTGTTATAGTAGAGATCGGTCATTCCCATCTTCTATGGTCTGTGAAATGGCTATTGAAGTTGGGAACCACAAGGAGCGTAGGTTGTGTCAGGATCAACCTCTGCTCTGTCTCTTTGTCTAGAAAAATCTCCCGCATCTTCAAACTGCTCACTTTTTCTCATTCTTTAAGTTTTAGCTTAAATGACAGTAATTCACAAGGATTATACTTGATCATCCAAATTAAAGTAGCCACTTTTACATGATCCCTTGTCATAATGTCCTCTTATTGCCATTGGACTTAACACAGCAGTAATTACTTTATATATTTATCTACTTGTTTTTGTTTGTATTTCCGATCAGGTTAGAAGCTCCGTGACAGGGGAGACCTCCTCTACCTTGTACATCAGCCATGGCTGACATAGAGCACGCACTTAATAAATACTTTTGGGGGAAAAAAATAGGTTAAAGTTGTACAGAAAAATAAAATCTCTACCAAAATAAACCCTAGAGAAACAAGGGAAATAACCCATTGCCTTTGAGTTGCTTCTGACTCATAATGATCCTATAAGACAGAGTAGAACTAGGAAAGTAAAAGAGTATATGAATTCCAGGAACTAACAACAACAAACAAACAAATGAGAAAAACTCCAGGGGAGAAAAATGGTGTCTTCAACAGGTCCATGGGGGAACTGTAGCCTGGGTAGGGTTGTGCCAGAGGAGCAATGGGAGGACAGATGGGCATAAAGCTTAAATTTTGTCCTTGCTTTTCACTTGTGTTGCCTTACGGCAATCATGGCAGAAATTGGAGGCAGCTCCGAAGCCTTAGGTACCAGATCAAAGGCTTGCTGGAGTGAGGATTTAATGAAAACAGCTGCTCTTGGGCATTCACCACTCCCCTTCTGCTCTTCAAACACCCACAGCTAGTGGATTAACAATCTTAGGAGAGTTTAGGAGACTGTCCCCCCACCACCCTGCTTTATGTAAGCTTTTAACCATAAAATTCTAACCAAAGGATCTTCATAGTAAAGCATTAGTAGCCAAGGATTGATCAGCAGTGGTGATTTGACATCTTGCCTACTGCCATCTTAAATTCAGTTATATAGAGAGGCAAGAGCCTGCCTGCTCTTGACCCTTCCCCAACATAAAGTAATAAAACCCGTAGGGTACTGGCAAAAGAACATACATATAGACCAAAGGAACAGAATTGAGAGCTGTGAGACAGACTCAAGTTTATGTGCCAACAATACCCAATAAAGATGGCACCATGAATCAATAAGAAAATGTAAGTTGTTTATAAATGGTGTTGAGAAATCTGGCTCATAATGAAGAGAAATATAAAACTGAGTCCTTACTTAACATCCTATACAATGATGGACTCTTGATGGATTAAATAGCAAAATATATAAGGTAAAACTATGAAGTTAATGGAAATTTTTATGGAAGAAAGTATGTGAGGTAGGAGTAGGAAAGGGCTTTGTAAACAGAATTGTGTACTGTGTAAACATAAATGATTACTTCACAGAAAGCATTTCTTTCAATAAAGGACATCACAGCTAATGTTAATAGACAGATAACAGGGTACCAGAAGATACTTGCATGTCTAAAATTAACCAGGGATTAAAACTAGAAGATATAAGAAACTCATGCAAATTTTCAGTAAAGATACTTGTACCCTACCTACTGCCGTTGAGTTAATTTTGACTCCGAGTGACCCTATAGGACAGAGTAGAACTGCCCCATAGGGTTTCCAAGGAACAGCTGGTGAATTCAAACTGCTGACCTGCTGGTTAGCAGCCGAACTGTTAACCACTACACCACCCTGGCTCCAGGTAAAGATAGTAACCCCAAATTTTTTAAATGGTCAGAGAATAAAACAGGCAATTAATAGATGAGGACATCCCCCACTCCACCCCACCCAAAAAATCTAACAAGTATAAGACGAAATGTACAAAATTAATCATAAACAAAACCCATAAACCCATTGTCGTCTAGTGGATTCCGACTCATAGCTACTCTGTAGGACAAGAGCAGAACTGCCCGATAGGGTTTTCAAGGCTGTAATCTTTGCAGAAGCAGACAGCCATATCTTTCTCCCACTGAGCAGCTGGTAGGTTCGAACCAATGATCTTTCAGTTAGCCATTGAGCACTTTAGCCATTGTGCCACCAGGGCCTCTTAAAGTTAATAGTTATCAGAGAAATGTAAAATAAGACCAGGAGATATCACTTTACATGTATTAAAACCCAGTTTGTCATCTAGTTGATTCCAACTAATGGTGACCCTACATGTGTCTGAGTAGAACTGTACTCCATATGGTTTTCAATGGCTGATTTTTCTGAAGTAGATTGCCAGGTCTTTCTTCCAAGGCATGTCTGTGTGGACTCAAACCTTCAACGTTATTTTTTAGCAGGCGAGTGTGTTACTGCCCAGGGATTTATTAGACTTGCAAAAATTAGAAAATTGGATAATGTCAAGTGTCAATAGGTATGGGACATCTAAGAAAGAGTCTGACTCCATTTTTTCATGTCTGACTATTGGCAGTTTTTAAGCCTCACTCCACTCTCTTCCCTTCTGTCCCATATCAATGCAAGCTGATAAGAAAGCTTTGGTGCTGACAGGTGATTTAAACAACTTATGGAACCCTCAGCCTTCAGCCCAGCTTCACCCCTGTGATTGTTAAGGTTGTCTGTCAACTTGGCTGGGCCATGTTATGATGTAGTCTGGCAGTCATATAATGATGTAATCTCCTCCATAATGAGATCTAATATCATATGATCACCTCCATGATGGGATCTGCTATGAGCAGTCAATCAGTTGAAAGGGAGTTTCCTTGGGGGTGTGGCCTGCATCCAATATAGGTGGACTTTCTGGCAAGGCTCATGCACTTTTGCTCACTGTGGATCCTGCAGCTGCCTCCTGTTCATCTGACCTCCAGTTCTTGGGACTTAAACTAGCAGCTTACCTGCCGATCTTGGGATTTGTCAGCCTCTGCTTTCTGTGAGGCAGAGGCCTCTTGTTTGACCTGCCACTCTTGTGTTCACCAGCCCCTACAGCTACATGAGTCAGGAGAAGTCTCCAGTCTGACCCAGGGACTTGGTACTTTCCAGCCTCTACAACTACATGAGCCATTTCCTTGATATAAATCTCTCTCTTTCTCTCTCTCTCTCTCTAAATATATATATATTTATATTTATTTTATATTTATACGGAACCCTGGTGGTATAGTAGTTAAGAGCTACAGCTGCTAACCAAAAGGTTAGCAGTCTGAATTTACCCACTGCTTCTTGGAAACCCTATGGGGCAGTTCTACTTTGTCATATAGGGTTGCTATGAGTTGGAATCGACTTGATGGCAACAGGTTTGTTTCTTCTGTTTCGTTATATATATATTATAACCAGTGAAGCATCTATATATACAGACGCTTCACTGGTTTTGCTTCTTTAGAGAACCCACCCTAAGACATCCTCTAACCACCATAAAAACTCCAAGCCAGGATCATTTTCTGCTCTCTCAAGCCGTTTTCAGACCTGCTTGGGAGCCAAACTCCTCTCTTAATAAAACCTCACTGTAATAAACCTTTTCATACCCTCTTGGAGTATGTGTGGTGTCATTGGTCTCAACATCCAAACCAAATTTCAGGTGAGGATGCATCCTGTGTCTCCAGAGTGGCTACAAAATATGGATATAGAAGTGCACTGGGTTCAGTCTTTCTGGAGTGTGATCTGGTACTACTTGGTAACATTAAATATATGCATATCCTATGGCCCAGCAACTTTATTCCTGTGTATATATTCCAAAAAAATTCTTATAAAGCTCCTTAAAACAATGTGTATAAGGTTTATTTTTGGTGGCAGTAGCTGGCAGGCTAACTGGAAGTCCTTCACTGGAAGAGTACAGAGGTAAATTGTGGTAATGCAACCCATGCAGTATTAAGCAGCAGTCAAAGCAACATGTTCACAGAGCAGCATGAATGACTCTTAAAAATGTAATGCTTCATCAAAAAAGTAAAACATAAAGTAAAATCTACAAATAATAACAGTTAAGTACAGTAAACAATAAATGCATATTAGAGAATAATGCACATTTTATAAAAACACATAGCAAACATCAAACCCATTTGACACATGAAAGTGATTGTTTCAGAGGAAAGGAAGTGGGGCATGGGGCGTGGGGTGGAGGTGGGGGAACAAATAAATAAATGTTGACCTTTGTGTTGATAACTACCGTTTGTATTTGCTTATAGCCTAGAAATTCTCTTCTCATATCTTACTTCATAATAAATGTTTAATAAAGGTCAGTTGTTTCCTGATTTATTACAACTCCTTCTGCTGAGTTTCTTTAAGGCTATTTAATGAACTTCTGCTCCCCGTAGAATTGAACGCTAGAGCTTGAAGTACCCTTAGTCTAGGTTTTCCAAAAGTGTGTTTCATGAAACACTGGTCCCACAAAATTTACCACGAGAAAAGAACTCTAGAGTCAAATGAATTTTTGAAACACCTCTTAAAGACCCACATTAAGCTTTTTATTAAAAGTTCTGAGAAGTCTTATGGTAGAGAAACCTGCTTAGCTTTGTTTAACCCAGGGTCTTCCACTCTTATTGATCAAATAAATATTTTTCCCATAAGAACCACTAACCACTAACTGCTTAAGGAAAAAATATATTTTGTAAAAACTAATCTGATCATTTTATTTTACAGATGAAGTAACTGAAAGTCAGGGAGGATAAGGAATTCACACACCTGCACGGGATAGGATGAAAACTAGAACTCCAATCTCCAACTCCATTATGGGAGCTCATCACCATCTTATAGTTTCTCTCCTCTACTTATCAGCTGCCATTGGGGTCACCACTAGTCAGAACTGACTCAACGGCATCTGGTTTTACTGCTCAAGAGGGTTTTTATTTTGTTTTATTTATTTATTTATTTTCTGGAGCTAGCCAGTTTCCCAAGACAGGAGCCCTGCATCATTTTGCCTAGGAGAATATAACCCAATATTCACTACCCAAGCCATGGAAGGAGGTAGAGCAATGCTCTCCTTAGATCTGCGCTGGGTATCCATAAGTCCCTGTCTGTCCGATTTAATTTCTTCAGGGATTGCCTGAGGTTTGATCTTAACCTAATGTCTCCAAGAAAGCTAATGACAGAATTTATGTGTCCTAACTTTTACCACAGTGTTCTTTCCGTGGTCCTTCTCTAAAGCACTCCAATTTGTTGAGGTTTATGGGATAATAGACTGAGAGGCAGTGATGGTTTAGTGATAAAATTATCACCTTCCATGCAAGGCACCCAGATTCGATTCCTAGCCAATGTACTTCATACACAGCCACAACTCGTCTGTCAGTGCAGGCTTATGTGTTACCACGATGAGGAACAGGTTTCAGTGGAGCTTCCAGACTGAGACGGACGAGAAAGAAAGGACTGATCTATTTCAGAAAATCAGCCAGTGAAAATCCAGTGGATCAAAATGGTACAATCACCAGCCCTTTTGTGGGATGGTGCAGGACCACTGGGCAGCATTTCCTTTTGTTGTGCATGGGGTCACCATGAGTCAGGACCCAACTCAACAGCAGCTAACAACAACAATAAAAAGGGAGAATGTAAAACACTTTTTAATTTGTTCTATTTGATATAGACAAATCAATATGTTGCTGTGGTTGTGTTTTTCTTATTGTTGTAAATATTTTGAAAGCATTTTCTAATGTCTTCATCTGTGTCTCTTAGAAGCACATGGTGAACAGTCTCAGATTACAATTTTGTAGGATGTTAGAGGAGGATTCAGCAATCAAGCTGCTAATTCCCACAATGAACATCTCCTTGTGTATTAGAGGATTTGGATTATGTAAGGGAGAAGATAAAATAAGTAAAGGCTGGTGGAAGTGATGAAGGTTAACATCACCCGTGAGTCTTGTGGATACCATGTACTTCCTGATACCGTGTGATAAAAAGGACACTTCGTCTCTGTGGCCGTCTTTCAAAAAATGGATAACTCCAGTCCAATCAAGAGAAAGACATCCGATACACCCAAATTAAGGGCCTTTCTACAAAAAAGCCTGACCTATACTCTTCGAAACTGTCAATGTCATGCAAAACAAGAAGTAACCGTCACAGATCAGAGAAAACAGTGGAGATATGACAGTGAAACACACAGAGTTACCCTAGACTGAATCCTAGAACAAAACAAGGATATTCATGGGGGGCGGGAGGGAACTGGTGAAATTCAAACTAAACCGGAGTTTAGTGAATAGTAATGTACAAATGTTGGTTTCTTAGCTTTGACAAACATTCCATGGTAATGGAGGATGTTGACAGTGGGGGAAGGTGGATGAGGGGTAAGTGGGAACTCTCTGTACTATCTCTGCAACTTTTCTTTAAATCTAAAATTAATCCAAAATAAAATATTCATTGTAAAAAGAAAAAGCTTGCAGAAAGGGAGCAGTTAAGCGTAATGAAAGTGTGGAAAGCTACTTATTCAATTTCCCCAAGACAGCACTAAATCATCATACGTGATGTCATGACAGGAACATGAGGTCTGGAACGGTAAAACCTGGGAAAGCTGGAACCAGTGTAAGGTGAAACCTGTCAAAGGAGGAAAACTCAAACATTTTCCACTAAAACAAGAGATAGGCAAGCAGTCAGACTGCACCCTGTCAAAAGCTGAAAAGTTGCAAGACACGGAAAAACAAGGGAATTTCGTGGAGTTTCACCGTGTAACTACCCTCTCCATTTATTCTAACTTAAACCCTGAAGAAGAAAAGATTAAATATAGAAAGAAATGAGGAAGAGAAAAAAAATAGAGGAAGAGCAAGACATTTAAAGATGAAATAAGCATCAAACATGCAGGAAATACTATTAAATTTAGCCACTTTAATCTTTCAGGGAGCCCTGGTGGTGTGGTGATTAAGCACGTGGCTGCTAATCGAAAAGGTCAGCAGTTCGAACCCGTTGATCCACGGGAGAAAGACGTGGCAGTCTGCTTTCTTAAAGATTACAGCCTGGGAAACCCTATGGAGCACTTCGCCTCTGTTCTAGAGGGTCGCTGCGAGTCAGAATTCGACTCGATGGCAGTGGGTTTGGTTTTTTGGTTTCATAATCTTTCAGTTCTGAAGCAGTCATCATCAATGGAATGAAAACAATAAATATTAAAATATTTCCATTGTGGAACACAAGATGGCACTATTGCAATTATTTTAGGTTTGCAAGTTACCCTCTGAACCGTCCAGTCGATTGCAACTCCTAGCGACCCTGTAGGACAGAGTAGAACCGCCCCATAGGGTTTCCAAGGCTGCAGTCTTGATGGACGCAGACTGCTTCATCTTTCTCTGGCAGAGTGGCTGGTGGTTTCGAGCAGCTGACCTTTCGGTTAGCAGCCGAGTGTTTACCCACTGTGCCACAGGGCTCCTTTACTGCATGAAGTGATGTTAAAATTTAGTTATCCCACCAATGGCTGCCTATCCCAGGAGTCCCAAGATCATTGCTACTGGTCTCCTAATAATTCTCTTCCAGAAAAACAACCTCCATTCTCAATGCTCTAAAGCCTCTGAATTTATTTGACCAAAAATGGCTGAATTTCTCAAACTTTTGGTGTCATGACCTCACTATACTCTTGAAAATAGTTGAGGCCCTAAAGAGCTTTTCTTTGTGAATTATGTCTATCAGTATTTACTGTAATAGAAACTAAAACTGAGAATTTTTAATTTTTATTAATATTTAAAACAGCAACTGATATATAAAATAGCAATAAACATGCTAACATAAATAACATATTTTTATGAATAATAACCATATAACCCCAAACAAAAATGTTTAATGAGAAGAATGGTATATTTCACATTTTTGCAAATCCCTTAATGTCTGGCTTAATAGAAGACAGCTGGATTCTCTCATCTGCTTCTGGATTTAATCTCTTGCTGTATCACAGTGGTGTAGGATATGGAAAGCTCCATTCATTGTACACTCAGAAAAGAAGGAGAGCTAAAAGTGGAGGGGTAAACTACTGTCTTAGTATTATTATGAAAATAGTTTTGGCCTTAAAGTCTCCCTAAAACGTTGCCAAGGCCCCATGGGTCTACGAATCACACTTTAAGAACTGCTGCTCCGCTAATACTTTCTCCCTTCCCCCACTCTTCCAGAACCTACCATTACTACCTACAATCCCTCTGCATCCTGCTTACCTTTCAGAGAGTTCATTCCACTAATGCTCCCTGTCAGAGAGGTAATTTCCTCTGGCTATATGTATATGCAGCCACAATCTCAGGTGAGAAAGAATTGCCAGATTTTTTTCTTTTCCTTTTTTTTTTTTTTTTTATTGTATTGTGCTCTAGGTGAAAGTTTACAGCTCAAGGCAATTTCTCATACTAAAATTTATACACATATTGTTATGTGACCCTAGCTACAATCTTTATAATGTGACAGCACACTCCCACTTTCCACCCCGGGTTTCTTGTGTTCATTTTTTTTTTTTTAATTGTACTTTAGATGAAGGTTTACAGAACAAATAGTTTCTCATTAAACAGTCAGTACATATATTGTTTTATGACATTGGTTAACAACCCTACGGCACATCAACACTCTCCCTTCTTGACCTTGGAGGACATTTTTTTTTGCTGAAAATACGTATAGCCAAAGTTACACCATTTCTAAAGTTTCTACATGAACAATTCAGTGACATTGATTACATTCTTCCAGTTGTGCTGCTATTCTCACTATCCGTTTCCAAATTATTCCATCACCTTTATCTTAAACTCACTGCCCCCTAGGCTTCCCATCAAACCTTTTGAGTTGCTGTTGTCAATTTGATCTCACATAGATAATTCTTTTTTTTTTTTTTGTACCTTAGATGAAGGTTTGCAGAACAAATAGTTTCTCATTGAACAATTAATACACATATTGACCTACGAGAATGGTTAACAACTGTCACTTCTCAAACTTGGATTCCCTATCACCAGCTTTCCTGTCCCCTCCTGCCTTCTAGTCCTTGTCCCTGGACTGCTGTGCCTCATTAGTCCCGTTTTGTTTTATGGGGCTGTCCAGTCCCCGGCTGAACGGTGAACTTAGGGAGTGACTTCACCACTGAGCTAAAAGGGTATCCGGGGGCCATACTCTCAGGGTTTCTCCAGTCTGTCAGGCCAGTAAATCTGGTCTTTTTTTGTGAGTTAGAACTTTGTTCTACATCCTTCTATCATTTTTTCTTTAAATTAGAAGAATTCTGACTTCACAGTCCCATCCAGCAAGACTGGCTGGTAAATTCATTTGTTATTGAGTCCTCTCCACTCCCTTTTAGGGCTATACAAGAAAATTTAGGTTTAATGAAGACTAAATTAAAAAAAAAAAAAGTGCTTGGTGTCCCCAACCCTGTTCCCTACCCCTGGTTTTTGGTCCATACTGGTTACTGCCAGGAAACCCTGGTGGAGTAGTGGTTAAGAGTTCGGCTGTTAACCAAGAGTTCGACTGCTAACCAAAAGGTCGGCAGTTCAAATCCACCAGGCGCTCCTTGGAAACCCTATGGGGCAGTTCTACTCTGTCCTATAAGGCCACTATGAGTTAAAATCGATTCAGCAGCAACGGGTTTGGTTTGGTTTTTTGGTTACTGCCAAAAGTCCACTCTTCTAGCCTACTGGTCCCTTCAAGTCCAATCACTTCTGCTTTCGAGACACAGAAATCCTACTCCCAGGATATAAATCTAGATTCAGTGACCCTTGTCACACCACACAGTCATTTATTTTAGGTCCTGCCACCTTCTCAGGGCATTACCTATGAAAACAGTACACCAAGCCTTGGTTATTCATGAGACCCACCAACTTCAGTCCACTTCCCAGAATGGAGGGAAGTATAAGTAACTTGCATTTGGTTTTGTTTACAGGTGTGCATTCTAGAGGCTTGGGAGTGCTAACAGCTATAAATTTACTACCCTCAGGGGAAAAATATACATACCTATATATCTTGCAGAACCCATTTCTTTGTTAACTGTAAAACAAATTACTCTTCAATGAGCATTCAGCCCCATTAATTCATGACCTTGACCATCCTGACTGAAAATGCTGGAATTCAAAAACCCTGACATTCAAAATGTTCCTGTGTACCCATGTCACGAGCCAAATATGGTTCTAAATAAATGTTTTTCTGTCTGCAGCAGAGAATCCTATGTGTTAAAGTTATCCAAATCTTGTTTCCTTCTCTGTCTGAGCACACAGACATGTGTCAGCTCCCTTGCAGTTAGATGTGGCCACATGACAGTGTCCTGCCCAGTGGAATGTGGGTAGGATAAGTGGCCCAAATCCTCCCACACAGTCATCTATGTTGCATCCATGTTACGTCATTCTTCTTTCACCCACTGGCTGGATACAGAGGTTCCAGGAAGACTCTGAGACCTTAGGAGCTCCTGGATGGAAGGAGTCTGGCTCTCTGAATCACTGCAAGGAGCAGAGCTCAGTACAGCCCCACAAGCAACTCACATCGGACTGTCATGCGAACGAGAAATAAACGTTTACCTTGATAAACCACTGACATTGGGGAGTTGATAATAAATACACTCTCTCTAAATAAGTAGCTATGTTTAAAACAAAAAACAAAAAAAGGCCAGGGAAACAGTTTAATGACTTCAAAGTACATTCTTTTAGCAGGAGAGCCTCTCCAGTGATAGCAGGTCACCAGGGGAGAAAGGAAGTGAAACAGTAAAGGAGGGCCAGCAGGTGTGGGGTGGGTAAACCAAAGGTCAAATCCACCCACAGTTGTTTGTTCAAAGGATTGTTCATCTTGACTTTCTGTGTTTACCAAGAGAGATTCAGTCAAATCTTGACCTAAGAAGGCACCTTTTACCAAAGTCCTTCTCGAACAGGGCCCCCGACTCCTCTGAGTCATCAAGCTATTTTTAATATTTCAATAATTCTAACTGCAATTATACATTTACTTCCTATAAAGTCTCCCAGGCTATCTAAAACATCAATTTTATTGCT
Source organism: Trichechus manatus latirostris (assembly GCF_000243295.1). NCBI lineage: Eukaryota > Metazoa > Chordata > Mammalia > Sirenia > Trichechidae > Trichechus > Trichechus manatus. Next base: position 12,558,273 of record NW_004443970.1, read on the forward strand.
TGGGGCTAGAATTATATAAACTCATTGTGGTAATACCAGCTTCTCATGCATGAAAATGCAGAAATAAATTAATTAGAACAATACTCTTGGTTTCTTAATAGAAAATCTGTCAAAGCTTGGGGTCCAGAAAGGCAATTAGTAATTTAAGAGAATCTTTAATTGTGAAAATTCTGTCGACCAAGATGTATATGTGTGTGTGTGTGTGTGTGTGTGTGTGAATGGGTGGAAGCCAAGGGGGTGGGACATTTGTTAATTTTGGACCTCCAGGATTCAGTCAATTTACCACTTGGTAATAAAATCTGATTTTCCTTTAGGATCTGCCTTTGCCCTCTGCAGCCTAAATGCCTCTGGAGAAGCTGACACTGCTCGCCACCCAATAACCCACCAGCTCCAGAGATTAATTTAAGCTTGGCATTACATCTCATCTCACTGGTCACAGGGACTAGTTCAGAGATGGGCTTGAAATCCAACTCAAACAATGAGACTTGAGAAAATGTATGTTAATGTTCCCAAGGAATAAGCTTTCTTACTCTTCCACAGAACCCGTTGCCATCAGGTCAACTCTGACTCATAGCGACCCTGTAGAACTGCCCCATAGGGTTTCCAAGGTTGTAAATATTTAGAGAAGGAGACAGCCACATTTTTCTCTTGTGGAGTGGCTGATGGGTTCAAACTGCCGAGCTTTCAGTTAGCAGCTGAGCGCTTAACCACTCTACCATCAAGGCTTCCGCAGAAGCTACCTAAAAATACATAGTCTTCCTGCTACACGTAAGTGCGGAAAGTTGTAGGTAGCCATTTCATTAATATAAAGAGAACCGGTCTTCAGATGGAGGGGAAAGACGGACAGATACTGAACCTTTTGAGAACCGATAGATTCCCTTTATGGTTTATACCTAGTTGAATTAGGCTGCCTGTTACTCACAACTAAAAGATTTATATACAATGCACATATATATGTGTATGTCTCTATATGTATTTACTCATACATGTTTAAATATTTTTATATATATGCATAAGTGTATATATGTGTAATACATTTATATGTGCAAGTGCTTATGTTTATTTATCCACATTGTTGTTATTAGATGCCATTGAGTTGATTTCGACTCATGAGTGACCCCATGTAACAGAATAGAACTGCTCCATAGGGTTTTGTTTATTCATGCAGGTGGCTATATGTATATGTAGATGTGTATAGACAAGTATAGACATGTGAATATAGATGTGTATATATGTGCATGTATGTATGTGTGTGATCATATGTGTATCTATGTATCAGAAGTCTTTTCCAAATAAAGTAACTTCAACCCCTTTACCAGATATTTTTTTGAGCTGTTTTCAATGCTGGCCCATATTAACAGCGTGGAAATAAAGATATATATGTGAGATACTTGATGACAGGCTCAAGTGGGACTCAATTAAATTATTTGCATTTATTTATTGAAGGTTATATGCCCCCAAAAGATTTAGCATTAAAGTAACATAAAATAAGAGCAGTGTATCACTCAACATTTCACAAAGCCATACTGCTATATAATTAAGGATTTACTACTGAATAATTTTCAAAACAAACAAAAAATGCTCTGCCCACCAAGGTGTTGACAGGCTGGTACTAACAATGGCATACAAGTAATCACAGAAACCACTCAATATCACTCAAAGCTTAACTGTTGAGCTTAGAAGCCCTAAGAATAAAAGACAGAGTCCTTGGCATTCCTTTTTGGAGCCTTTTGGCAAATACCCACAACTGTGGTATCAGGTTCATGTCGTAGCACATATCAGGACTTGGTTCATAGAACAGCTACCAGGGACTGTCAAACTCACCAGATGTTAACCAGACTTCCACAAACTTGGATTTAGCCACTCAAGTTGTTCTCCTACAAACCCCAACCCTACCCACTCAAAAACAATCTAAAAACCACTTGTATTCCTACTGAGTATTTAGAGAAGTGTTAAACAGGGCAGGGACTAAGGTGAGGCAAGTGAGACACCTAAAGCACAAAATTTAAGGAAGCCCACATGCTCAGTCCTGGCCCTGGGGTTAAATACCAGAAAGAGAATACTCAAGTTCAGAAGGCTTGCCACAGACTATGACTGGTTTCATTACTAAACTGTTTGCAGTAACGTGCAGGTGTGCCATCTGCCTTAGGACAAGGCTGTAGCTAATCCACCTGAGACCCATGAGTGTTTGCATATTGGAGAGTGTCTTTGATTGTTAATCTCCCTTTGGGGATTAGGTTTAGAACTTCAAATGCATTTTCTTCCAGAGGAGGATAAAGCGATGTGTTGGAGACCCACAGTCTGGAAAGGAAGCATGAAAGAGTGGAATCAAGCCAAATAAAATGTAAAACCAGAGTGAAAAAAAGAACAATTTCAGTGATAACAAAATTATTTTAGGTCAGCTGTATTGGAAGAAGAAGAGCCCTTGTAGCACAGTGGTTAAGTGCTGGCTGCTAACCAAAAGGTCAGCGGTTCAAATGCACCAGCAGCTCTGTGGGAGGAAGATGTGGCAATCTGCTTCCATACAGATTACAACCTTGGAAACCCTATAGGGCAGTTCAACTCCATCCTATAAGGTGTTCTGAGTTGGAGTTGACTCCACGGCAGCTTTTTTTTTTTTTTTTTTGTATTGGAAGAACAAGTACAACTTTATAACATGTGAAGATCTAAGAGAACTTGTCCAGACCATCCTCTTTTGTATCCTTAATCAGACTTTGCTGCACAAGTAATAGTGACAACATGTGTTTCATGGTGACCCCATGTGTGTTAGAGTAGAACTGTACTCCATAGGATTTTCAGTGGCAGTGAAGCAAGTCGATCGCTTGGCCCTTCTTCCTAGGTGCCTCTAGGTGGATTCCAGATGCCAGTCTTTTAGTTAGTAGCCAAGCACTTAACCACCCAGGGACTCCCGTGATATATCTTACATATGTCAATTTACCTTCATCCCTGCAGCCTATTTTCTAGTCAAAGTCACCAGATGTCTTCTTCAACCTGTAAAGTTGCCTCTTAAATGGGCTCGCAGTGTATAGTTTGGTTCCCATCCAACATATTCTACTGCAGCTTGTGCCATCATTCTAAAACACAAATCGTTCAATGATCATCCACAGCTCCTGAAGTTCGAACTCCTGATATATACTGAGCCTGCATGATCTGGCTGCTGCCTGCCCTCTATTCACAATCTCCCCAGTGTCCCTCCCATAAGCTCTTTGAACTTAATCTGAGTTTTTCAAATCTACCATGCTGTTTCTCGGTGCTAATTCTTTACAAATGATGTTTCCTCTGCCTACAACTTTTTTATCCCTTATCTTGGCTAACTCTTCTCTTCCAGAGACCAGCTTAAGGTTACTTAAGGAAGCTAGGTCCCCGTGTCATGTGCTCCTGTTGTACCTTGTATGCTCCTTGTCATAACATTATTATAACATAAACTGATAACAATTTGTTTAAAAGTTAATTGTTTGCTACAACTTGGATAAACCTTGAAAACATTATGGTAAATGAAAGAAGCCAGTCACAAAGTCCATACGTTATATGATTCCATTTATATGAAAGTCCAGAATAGTGAAATCTATAGGGACAGAAAATAGATTAGTAGTTGCTTAGGGATTGGAGATAGAGGATCGATAGCTAAAGTGTACAGAGTTTCTTTTTGAGGTGATGAAAATTTTATAAAATTGACTGTGATAATGGTTGCACATATCTGTGAATATACTAAAAACATGGATGAACTGTATGGTTTGTAAATTATATTTCAATAAAGCTGTTTTTAAAAGAACTTAGTTGTCTGTCTTCTCTACTAGCTTATAACTTCTCTAACAGTGAAGATTGCCTTAACCAGGCAAGTTAAGTACTAAAGGCTCATTGGGTTTGTATTCATTGTTGTTGTATCTTTGTTTTTTTTTTTTTTTGCTAAATTAATGAATTCATTCACTAAACGTATAATGAACAATTACTATGAGCAAGGCACCATGCCAAACCCTAGAAAGAGAGTGGTGAACCAAGCCAACCCTGTGAGACCCTAACGAGGTCAGGGTTTCAATTATCTTCCAATTAATAACTAAAGTTCCCAGGTTTGTTTTAATAGCATTCCATTTTTACCCCAGGTTATTCAGGGAAGAATCTAAGCATAATTAGAGACTTGTCTATAGTTTTCCCAAGTGATTTATTGCCACTCCTTTTCCTCAACACCTTAAAGATTCAGAGGACAGAAAGGGAATGGGGAGGGAGAGGAGAAGAATGTACCAAAAATTATGTGAGGCTGCCTTGCTGTTTTGCCTATGCAATCAATAAGAATAAAGGAATCCCCTGGGAGTACCGAAGTGGGTTTGGGATTTAGGCACCTCGGGAAGCAGACAACAGGGATGCTCTTCACAGAACTCCATTTGAAAAGTTGTCGGTGAAGTTTCTCCGTCTTAGACTGGCTTTTGTAACCATCCCTCCACCCAATTTGGAGTACTAATAGTGTGGGGAAACTCTCAGCCCCTGCATCCCTCCAGGGAGCCCCTTCTCCCCATCTTTCATAAGCTAACACTTTACTCACATTCCCCGTCTTTGGGGACCCTGCCTTGTATAGTGATTCTTATATGGCACAACAGCAGCCCTCGGTCTGTTTCCATTCATAAAATTTAGAGCTGAAATATCATCTGTCCATCTTAAGTGATTATAAAAGATTATAGTCTCATTTCATGTGTGAGTTTTATATGATTGTATTCTGACTAATGTTTTCTTGAATTGTAATCTTCATATACAACAATCAAAATTCATAAAGAATAAGCAAGGTATTATACTATTCCTGAAACTGAGGTGAGGCCATTAAAATATGCTGTGGAAGTTAGGGTCAGTGGGAGGGAGCTTGTGACACATGAGGATTTTCCCCAAAACTTCTTTTTATGACATTCATCTCATGTGCTTAGAGTTTCACTGAAGCAATGGACATTATACATACAAAAAAAAAACCCACAAAAATATAACTCCAGAGGTGGCAGGACCAAGATGGCGGAGTAGTCAGATGCTTCCAGTGGGCCCTCTTACAACAAAGACCAGAAAAAACAAGCGAATCGATTATATATGGCAATTTGGGAGCCCTGAACATCAAAGACACAGTTGAGGAACTGGACAGAGTAGAAGGGGGAGGGAGATAAGATTTGGAAGCAGCGATAAGTTGCCAGTCCTGACCTGGAGAGAGCCTGAGCCCTTCAGGCCTGATCCGCTCGGGGGTGAGCGGTGAAGCAGACAAGCAGTGGTCCTCATGAGGCGTGATTTCTGAACAGGGAGAGACCCAGAGCCAGACAGTCTACACGGTCACCCAGAACCAGTGAGAAGCAGCCCTGGATTGGCAAAAGATAAGTACTTTTGTACAGCTCACCACGCAGATCAAAAATACGTCCCTTAGGGAAAAACCTCTCTCCCATTTACCTCCCCACTCCCTGCTCTGCACTGGGTCCCAGACTGGCTTCAGCAACTGCCTGTCCCCTGCACTAGAAGTAGGATCCATTCTCCGGACCCATTCTACTTGCTTTGCAGAGTGAACAAATTAATAAACAGGGGAAAAAATAAACTTCTGGCTCCCCTAAGCCAGGTACCCAGGGTTGGCATAGCTCCTTTGCCTAAGCACAGGCATAAGGGATCCATGGACTTTGAGTGCCTTTCCCCCTGCATAGATATGTGGGCCCATTTCAACAAAGTAGGTCCTCATTACCACAATACAACAGGGTATATACTACAAGACTAACTTCAACTGTTTCAGCTGTGAAGTAGTAGGTTCTTGACATTTGACATTGCTTTGCCCGTTAAGCAGGGTCTTCACCTACCCACATCAGAGGCCTGAAGACTGGTGGCTCCATTCATGCCACCTAGCCACCTGCGATACAGGCCCATGAATAAGAAGTGCCCCCCAGTCCTTACAGCCAACAGCATTAGGTGCTCATAGTCCAGCTGCAAAACCCACCCACCTACATGCTCTAGGGAACAGGGACACAACATCCTCCTGGACACTTGGGGGTGGCCATCAGTCCCCTGCCATGCTCAGAGTGTTTCCCCCTGCTGTAGGCAGAAGCCTGAGCCTAAACCAATCACCCATGCCTGTCTAGGACTGTAAGTGAGAGCCTACACCACACACTTGATGGCTATCTACCTGGGCACCTGAGCTGAATCCATGCAGGAGGAGTGAGCTGACTCCTGAGCTAACATACTCAGTAACATTTCTAACCACCTGGTGACAGGATGTTACAGCTTCAAAGGTGCCAATAATCAAACTGACTCACACTAGCAGCCTATTTGGGCATATCAAAACAAAACAAGAAGCTAGGACACTGTAAGCAAACATAAAATAAATCAATATAAGAACTTATTGATGGCTCAGAGACAACAGTCAATATCAAATCACATGAAGAGGCAATCCATGATGGCTTAAGCAAGCTCCCAAAATAAAAAATCTAGAAATTTTCCAGAGGAGGAACATTTCTTGGCATTACTGGAGGCAGAATACAAAAGATTAATATACAGAATTCTTCAAGAAACTAGAAAGGAAATTAAGCAAAACACAGAACATGAAATAGAGGAAATTAAAGAGATTAGAGAAGAGCATTATGACAAATTTAACAGGCTGCAAGAATCCATAGAGAGACAGAAATCAGAAATCCAGAAGATTAACAATAAAATTTCAGAATTACACAGCTCAATAGAAAGTCATAGGAGCAAAACCGAGGCAATGGAAGTCAGAATTAGTGAGATTGAAGATAAAGCACTTGACACCAACGTATTTGAGGAAAAATCAGATAAAAGGATTTAAAAAAATGAAGAAACCCTAAGAATTATGTGGGACTTTATCAAGAGGAATAATTTACGAGTAATTGCAGTACCAGAACAGGGGGGGATAACAGAAAATACAGAGAGAATTGTTGAAGATTTCTTGGCAGAAAACTTCCCTGATGTCATGAAAGTTGACAAGATACCTATCCAAGATGCTCATCAAACCCCACATAAGGTAGATCCCAAAATAAAGTCAACAACACATATTATAATCAAACTTGCCAAAACCAAAGATAAAGAAAGAATTTTAAGAGCGGCTAGGGATAAATGAAAAGTCTTCTACAAAGGAGAGTCAATAAGAATAAGCTCGGACTACTCAGCAGAAACCACGCAGGCAAGAAGGCAATGGGATGACATATATAAAGCCTTGAAGGAAAAAAACTGCCAGCCAAGAATTCTATATCCAGCAAAACTGTCTCTCAAATATGATGGTGAAATTAGGGCATTTCCAGATAAACAGAAATTTAGGGAATTTGCAAAAACCAAACCAAAATTACAAGAAATACTAAAAGGAGTACTCCAGTTAGAAAATAAGTAACATCAGATAACAATCCAAGACTAGAACACAGGACAGAGCAACAAGATATCAACCCAGATAGGAAAGTCACGAAAGTAAATCAAAGCAAAAACATTGAAAATAGGGAAACATGTCAATATGTAAAAGATGACAACATTAAAACAAAAAAAGAAGGATTTAAAAAATGTAGACATAGATTTTTCATATGGAAAGGAAGTCAAGGCAATATAAAGACATAAAAGACTGGTATAAACTTAGAAAAATAAGGGTAAATATTAAGGTACCCGCAAAGGAAACTAAAAATCTTACATGTCAAAATAAAAAACTAGAAAAATATAAAGACTTAGCAAAGACAAAATCAACAACAACAAAAAAGATGAAAATAAAATACATAAAGAAAAATGACTCAGCACAGAAAATTAAGTGGAACAAAGAAACTGTGAACACACAAAAGAAGACATCAAAATGACAGCACTAAACTCATACCTATCAATAATTACGCTGAATGTAAAGGACTAAATGCACCAATAAAGAGACAGAGAGTAGCAGATTGGATAAAAAAAACACGATCCGTCTATATGTTGTCTACAAGAGACACATCTTAGACTTAAAGACACAAACAAACTAAAACTCAAATGATGGCAAAAAATATATCAAGCAAACACTCAAAAAAGAGTGGGACTGGCTATATTAATCTCTAACAAAAGAGACTTTAAGTAAAATTCATCAAAAAGGATAAGGAAGGACACTATATAATGATTAAAGGGTCAATACACCAGGAGGACATAACTACAATAAATATTTATGCACCCAATGACAGGGCTCCAAAATATATAAAACAAACTCTAACAGCACTGAAAAG
>NW_004443970.1:12568923-12570365 GCF_000243295.1 Trichechus manatus latirostris
TGATAAAAACTCTCAACAAAATAGGAATAGAAGGGAAATTCCTCAGTATAATTAAGGGCATTTATACAAAGCTAACAGCCAACATCATCTTAAATAGACAGACTTTGAAAGCATTCCCCTTGAGAACAGGAACCAGAGAAGGATGCCCTTCATCACCACTCTTATTCAACATCGTGCTGGAGGTCCTAGCCAGAGCAATTGGGCTAGAAAAGGAAATAAAGGGCATCCAAATTGGTGGGGAAGATGTCAAAGTATCTTTATCTGCAGATGATATGATCTTTTTTATACACAGAAAACCCCAAAGAATCCACAAGAAAACTACTGGAACTAATAGAAGATTTCAGCGAACTATCAGGATATAAGATAAACATATAAAAATCATAGGATTCCTCTAAACCAACAAAGAGAAATTTCAAGAGGAAATCACCTAATCAATACCATTTGCTATAGCCCCCTAGAAGATAAAATATTTACGAATAAATCTAACCAGACATGTAAAAGATCTATACAATGAAAACTACAAGATGCTACTGCAAGAAACCAAAAGAGACCTGCATAAGTAGAAAAACATACCTTGCTCATGGATAGGAAGACTCAACATTGTGAAAATGTCAGTTCTACCCAAAGCCATCTACAGATACAATGCAATGCCGATCCAAATTCCACTGGCATTTTATAATGAGATGGAGAAACAAATCACCAACTTCATATGGAAAGGGAAGAGGCCCCAAATAAATAAAGCACTACGTAAGAAGAAGAACAAAGTGGGAGACCTCACTCTACCTGAATTTAGAACCTATTATACCACCACAGAAATCAAAACAGCCTGGTAGTGGTACAACAGATACATAGACCATTGGAACCTAATTGAAAATCCAGACATAAATTCATCTACCTATGAGCAGCTGATATTTGACAAAGGCCCCAAATCTGTTAATTGAGGAAAAGACAGTCTCTTTAAGAAATGGTGCTGGCATAACTGGATATGCATCTGCAAAACACTGAAACAAGACCCATACCTCACACCATGCACAAAAACTAACTCAAGATGGATCAAAGATCTAAATATAAAATCAAAAATGATAAAGATCATGGAAGAAAAAATAAGGACAATGCTAGGAGCCCTAATACATGGTATAAACACAATATGGACCATAAGTAACAATGCACAAGCACCAGAAGAGAACTAGATAACTGGGAGCTCCTAAAAATCAAACACTTATGCTCATCAAAATACTTCACCAAAAGAGTCAAACGACAACCAACAGACTGGGAAAAACCTTTTGGCTACGACAAATCTGATCAGCATCTAATCTCTAAAATCTATAAGATACTGAAAAACTTCAACAACAAAAAGACAAATAACCCATTTAAAAAATGGGCAAAGGATATGAACAGGCACTTCACCAAAGAAGATATTCAGGCAGCTAACAGACACATGA
>NW_004443970.1:12570886-12578175 GCF_000243295.1 Trichechus manatus latirostris
AACTCAAGAAAAGGTTTAAACACAGAAGAATATGTTCTTTGATGGTTACGAGGGTGAGGATTATTTACTAACTAGATAGTAGATAAGAATTATCTTAAGTGAAAGGAAGGACAGCACTCACTACAGGGGAAGTCAGCACAACTGGACTAAACCAAAGCTAAGAAGTTTCCTGAATACAATCAAACACTCTGAGGGACAGAGTAGCAGGGTTAGGGGTCTGGGGACCATGCTTTCAGGGGACATCTAGGTCAATTAGCATAACAAAGTTTATTAAGAAAATGTTCTGCATCCTACTTTGGTGAGTGGCATCTGGGGTTCTAAAATCTTGCAAGCGGCCATCTAAGATGCATCAATTGGTTCCAACCACCTGGAGTAAAGGAGAGTGAAGAACACCAAACACACAAGGGAAGTATTAACCCAAGAGACCGAAAGGGCCACATAAACCAGAGACTTCATCAGCCTGAGACCAGAAGAACTAGATGGTGCTCACCTACCACCAATGACCACCCTGACTGGGAACACAACAGAGAGTCCTCGATGGAGCAAGAGAAAGGTGGTGTGCAGAACTCAAATTCTAGTGAGAAGACCAGACTTAGTGGTCTGACTGAGACTGGAGGATCCCCAGAAAGCATGGCCTCTGGATTCTCTATCAGCCTAGAACTAAAACAATTTCGGAGGCCAACTCTTCAGACAGGGATTGGACTGGACTGTGGGACATAAAGCGATACTCGTGAGGAGTGTGCCTCTTAGCTTAAGTAGATACAAGAGACTAAACGGGCAGCTTCTGTCCAGAGGTGAGATGGGAAGGCAGAGAGGGTTAGGAGCTGGTTGAACGGACGTGGAGAATCAGGGGTGGAAAGGAGGAGTGTGCTGTCACAGTATGAGGAGGGCAGTTAGGGTCACATAACAACGTACGTATAAATTTTTGTATGGGAGACTAACTTGAAATGTAAACTTCATTTAAACTACAAAAATAAAAAATAAACATAATTCCAACTATGATAAAAACAGGGGTTCTAGCTTCTAATAATGGCAGAGTAACTTGTATAAGAATAACTCTGGCAATTTCAATTACAAACTCTAAATAACACCAAAAATACATCTTCAAAGGAATTGAAGATCACCCAACAGTGCATAGAAACTAGAGAAGTTTCAAACTATCAAAGAAGAAAGTGAACTTGATGGGATCCATTTTTAAAGAGGTTTACCCTAAGGATGAGAGTCCCTGGGTGGTGCAAACATTTAACACGCTCCTTGGGTTGGAAGTTCAAGTCCCCTCAGAGGCACCTTGGAAGAAAGTCCTGACAATTGACTTCTGAAAGATCACAGCCATTAAAAACCCTATGGAGTGCAGGTCTACTGACCCACACAGGGTTGTCATGAGTTAGAATCTATCTGAAGGCAACTGGAAACCCTGAGGACACTCCTAACAGAATTCAAACAGAAAACCTCTTTTCAACTGGCCTGAGAAGAGAGAGGAAAGAGTTTGAATGGGGGTTGGAGGGGCTATCTGGGTAGTTGGAAATTGAGGCAGGAAATCCAAGAAAGGAGGGAACTCCAGAAAGAAGAGAGCTCAAAGTTCATGATATATAGTTTTCTGGTTGCCTTTACGTATAACAAATCATATTAGCTTTCCATTTAATGAGATAAAATTTCCTTTATAAATAAATGTTTAAGTGAAAAATATGAGTCAGTAAAAAATAAATAGTAATACATGTATTACAAAGCTATGGCAAAAATAAAAATAGTGGTATTCAAATGTCTTAAATATGTGAAGCTCTGTCATAGGCCATCATTTTCACCCTTTGCAAACCCATAGGCCAAACGATAGAGGAGTCCTTGTGGTGCAGTGGTTAAGCATTAATCTGCTAACCAAAATATCAGTGGTTCGAACCCACCAGCTGCTCCAAGGGAGAAAGATGTGGCAGTTTGCTTCCATAAAGATTTACATCCTTGGAAACCCTATGGGGCAGTTCTACTCTATCCTACAGGGTCACTATGAGTCAAAATTGACTCAATGGCAACAGGTTTACAGGTTTACCCCCAAACGATAATTTCTCCCTCTATCTTACCTGCACTCCACTAGTAAGGAAGATGTTGATTAGCTTTATCTTTGGTTGTTTTTATTGGAAAGTCACCGTAATGTTGAGTAACTATTTTGAAACTGGAGTCCCTGGGTGGTACAAATGGTTAATGCACTCAACGGCTAACTGAAAGTTTAGAGGTTCGAATCCACACAAGGGAACTCAGAAGAAAGGCCTGGCAATCTATTCCCGAAAACTCACCCATCGAAAATCCCTAGGGAGCACTGTTCCACTCTGACACACAGGAGGTTGCTGCGAGTCCGAGTGGACTCAGTGGCAACTGGTGGTTGTTGTGTTTTCAAACTACAGGTGAATCGTAATTGGTAGGGGCATGGGCCTGAGTATCAATTGACATGCCAGGTTTAAAGCACAGTTTGGCTGTTTCCTAAATATGTAACACTTGCATGGGTTTATTAGCCTCTGAGCCATAATTTTCCTAGCTGTAAACTAGTGAACATTATTTCTACTTCACAAGATGGATGCGAAGATTAAATGAGATATGTACGAAGCACTTAGAACAGTGCCAGATCCATAATTGGTGCCTCCTCAAAAATACCCATGAATAAGGCATCAGTATTTATTCAAAGGTTTTATCGACCATGCAAAGGCATTCGACTGTGTGGATCATAACAAATTATGGATAACATTTTGAAGAATGGGAATTCCAGAACACTTAATTGTGCTCATGAGGAACCTGTACATAGATCAAGAGGCAGTTTGTTCGAACAGAACAAGGGGATACTGTGCAGTTTAAACTCAGGAAAGGTGTTTATCAAGGTTGTATTCTTTCATGATACTTATTCAGTCTGTATGCAGAGCAAATAATCCAAGAAGCTGGACTATATGAAGAAGAACAGAGCATCATCATTGCAGGAAGACTCATGAACAACGTGCAATTTGCAGATGACACAACCTTGAAAGTAAAGACCACTTGAAGCACTTACTGATGAAGATTAAAGACTACAGCCTTCAGTAGGGATTACACCTCAACATAAAGAAAACAAAAATCCCCACAACTGGACCAATAAGCAACATCATGATAAACGGAGAAAAGATTGAAGTTGTCAATGATTTCATTTTACTTGGATCCACAATCAACAGCCATGGAAGCAGCAGTCAAGTAATAAAAAGACGGATTATATCGGGCAAATCTGCAAAAGACCTCTTTAAAGTGTTAAAAAGCAAAAATGTCACCTTGAAGACTAAGGTGTGCCTGACCCAAGCCATGGTGTTTTCAGTCGCCTCATATGCATGCAAAAGCTGGACAATGAATAAGGAAGACTGAAGAATTGACGCCTTTGAATTATGGTGTTGGTGAAGAATATTGAATATACCATGGACTACTAGAAGAACAAACAAATCTGTCTTGGAAGAAGTACAGCCAGAATGCTCCTTAGAAGCAAGGATGGCGAGACTATGTCTCACATACTTTGGACATGTTATCAGGAGGGATCCGTCCCTGGAGAAGGACATCATGCTTGGTAAAGTAGAGGGTCAGCAAAAAACAGGAATACTCTCAATGAGATGGATTAACACAGTGGCTACAACAATGGGCTCAAGCACAACAAGGAATTGTGAGGATGGCACAGGACTGGGCTGTGATTCATTCTGTTGTAGATGGGGTGGTCACTATGAATCAGAACCAACTCGACGGCACCTAACAACAACAGCAACAATTTATTCAAAGTAGCAGCTTGACTTTCAGAGGACCGAAACACAAATTGTAAAGACAGTATAACCTGGGTTGGGCAAGGGATGCTTTTCCTCGGAATTTTTTTGTTGTTGTTGTTAGTTGCTGTGGAGTCAGGTCCGAATATAATATCTAAAACAACCCAATTCCCTAAATCAGTTTAATCTGGGAATGGGCATAGGTGGTGAGGAACACATCTCTAGGGCCAACTTTCTAGACTTTGAGAAAGTGTTAAAACTTTTAATTTTGAGACGTATGAGAACAACATTTTTTTTTTATTTTTTTATTTTGATGAAAATATATATAACCAAAGATACACCATTTCAACAATTTGTACATGCACAATTCAGTGACATTGGTTACATTCTTCAAATTGTGCTGCCATTCTTGCTATCCTTTTCTAAATTATTCCATCACCGTTATCTTAAACTCACTGCCCCCTAAGTTTCCCATCTAATATTTTGAGTTGCCACTGTCAGTTTGATCTCACACAGATAATTCTTCTAAAAGGACACGATGCTCAAAGCAGTCGTACTTTACTAATTAAGATAAACTTTTTTTTTTTTTTTTGGTTCAAAGACGATTTCTGGGAATAATTTTTGTTTAAAATTTAAAGATTATATCAGTGCAGTAGTTTTGGGAGTTCATGCAGCCTCAATGACTCCATAATATCTGGATTCCATTGAGCATTTGAAATTCTGTTCTGAAATTTTTCCCCCTTTTGATCAGGATTCTTCTATAGAATCTTTGATCAAACCATTCAGTAATGGTAGCCAGGCATCATCATTTCTTCTGGTATCATGGCAAAGGAGGCACTTGTGGGAACAACATTTTTACGTGACTCATTCTGGTGAATTTCTTCTCATTAGACCCTGTTTCTCTGAACTGCATTCGCCCATTTTACAAGAGCCTGTCCACATTTTCAAGAACCAGACAAAAGAATTGCGTGCATACAGAAAAATATCCCTGCTAATTCTTAAAAGACTTCTAGGACTTGAAGAACTTACTGATGAAGATAAAGACTACAGCCTTCAGTATGGATTGCACCTCAGTATCGAGAAAACAAAAATCCTCACAAATGAAGAATAAGTAACATCATGATAAATGGAGAAAATATTGAAGCTGTCAAGGATTTAATTTTACTTGGATGCACAATCAATACCCATGGAAGCAGCAGTCAAGAAATCAAACAACATATTGCACTGGGAAAATACGATGCAAAAGACCTCTTTAAAGTGTTAAAAAGCAAAGATGTCACTTTGAGGACTGAGGTGGGCCTAACCCAAGCCCTGGTATTTTCAATCTCTTCATTTGCATGTGAAAGCTGGAAATGAATAAGGAAGACTGAAGAAGAATTGATACCTTTGAATTATGGTATTGGTGAAGAATACTGAACATACCATGGACTGCCAGAAGAACGAACAGATCTGTCTTGGAAAAATTACAGCCAGAATGATCCTTAAAAGCGAGGATGGTGAAACTTCGTCTCACGTACTTTGGACATGTTATCAAGAGGGACTAGTCCCTTGAGAAGGACATCATGCTCGGTAAAGTAGAGGCTCGGTGAAAAAGAGGAAGATCCCCAACAAGATGGAGTGACACAGTGGCTACAATGATTCGATAGCACCTAACAACAACAATTCTTTCTAATGGAAGGTGCTGGGCATAGACAGGCACCCTATTTTCCTGGCTGGACCTGTGACTTTTTACTATTTGTTATTCCAATCAAATCCGAGTACAGTCCAACAAACATGATGAAAATAAATATATCAATATAACCTAAAAAAGCGCTGAAACCCTGGGTCACTTATTTCCATATTCCAAAGAATATTTGTTACACTTGCTACAATTAAATTTCAGTCCAATAGTACCGTCAGAAAAGTTCTTTATGTGGTTTTGTTGAGGTTGGCCTTGTATTTTTTAGAGAGGCATCAGAAACTATAAAAATGAGGGAAGAAGTAGGATATACTAAGGATGAGGTCTGGCCTCGTCTACTTCCGTGCATTCTGATATTACTTTTGGAAAAACAAATACCAGCCTCTGTTGCCACATTTATTTCTGGATTACTTTCCCTGGCTCACAGCTTTTGCTTTATTTTTGCCTGTTATTTGGAAGCCTAGAGACTTAAGCTGAAAATAAAACTTTATTTTATGTCATAATGACTCATGCATGACGCTAATATTTAGTTTGTTTTTTTTTTAATCCAAGACCAACTGACCCTTAAATCAATAACTTTTATTTTTTAAATTGGATTGCCACGCATTAAATGGAAGACATTGTCAATTTCCCCCAAATTGGCTTCATTTCCCTACAATGTTAGTTTCTTCTATTTTGCCTAAGATCTGTTGAACAATGTCTATGATAATTTTTTGTTGTTGTTTTTGCTAGCTCTCTCTTGTGCTCCTCTTTTCCCTTGCTCTCATGAATATAGCTCTATTCTTCCCGAAACTGTTGTTGTTGGGTGCCATTGAGTTGATTCCACCTCATATTAACCCCATGTGACAGAGTAGAACTACCCCATAGGGTTTTCTTGGCTGTAATCTTTACAGAAGCAGATAGCCAGTTATTTCTGCTGCAGAGCCACTAGGTGGGTTCGAACCACCAACATTTTTGTTAGCAGCCGAACACTTAACCATTGGGCCACAAAGGCTTCTTTCCCAAAACTTTAGTGACTGAAATCCTGTGACAGTAGAAAGCAGGACATTCATCAAAGATCACTTTCCTTCATGCCAATCACCCACATATATCCCCACTAAGAATAAAAAGCTTCTACCCATTCAGAAGAACCATGATTCTTTATTTTACCTATTTTTTGATGCCTTAAGCAGAACTGTCAATTTCCCCAAGCTAAGGAAAGAAAACATTTTTATCTGCAATATTCTCCACAAATATGTTATGCGTGGCTTTTATAACTAAAAACGCATCATCTCCTCCAAGTGTAAATATTTTCTTGGGATGAAAAATCTAATAAAGCCACAGGTCTCTAGCCTTTGTAGTTGGTATAAACAAGCTTTGCTTTTAGACCTTTCAGTCTCAAAATGTGACAGCTGCGATTTTATTTTATTTTAAAGGTTATACTTTGCATTTTTGTGTGTGTTTGCAAGATTTATTCCTATGTGGTTAAATGTTTCCACATCTCTGAAGTCACCTGCTAGGAGCAGCCCCACTGTACACATGGGAAATCATTTATGGGAAGTGAACAATATTTCCTTTGTGTCTTTAACCACGAGCTGGCTCAGCCTCACCTTCACAATTAACTGCATTTCCAAAATTATTTTCCTGGTGTGCAGGAAATTCTTTTGCTCTCAGAAATAGAGAACAAAATTACCTTATCCCATGTCTGCACTATAGCTTTTAAATGTCAACAATGTTTTCACTCTTCTGAAGTGGTATTTAGCTGAGCCCCTGAAGAAATGTGGTGTACTATGAAGAACCTGTGCATGTAGCAAGTTACTTGACTTTTCCAGGTCGTAGTTTCCATATGTATATATTTCCTACCATCTCTCACCCCCCCC
>NW_004443970.1:12578275-12586212 GCF_000243295.1 Trichechus manatus latirostris
TTTGACTGCTTACTCATATATTTCTTACAAGATACATTCCATAATGTGGTTAAGTTTTGGTGCTGAGGTTAATATTTATCTTTACTTACATTTGTGTTTTTACAGATGTTCAACAGTAAATATACATTATATATCGGGGAGTCTCTGGGTGCCACAGATGGTTAAGCTCTTGGCTACTCACTGAAAGTTTGGCAGTTCAAATCCATCCAGAGACACCTCTGAAAAAATGCCTCGCCATCTACTTTGAAAGGTTATAGCCCATTGAAAACCCATTGGAGCACAGTTCTACTCTGAAACACATAAGGTCACTTTGAGTTTGTTTGTTTATAAATCAGAAGGGGAGAAGCATTTTTCTTAAAATGAAACCATGTAAAGAGGAGATGAATCCTATGGACCATCAACAGACTGAGATTCTAACCACTTACTTTCTCCAAAGCACGTTGTGTGCATTCCACTCCACGCAGCAAAAAGAGAAAGGAAAAAAAGATACACAGGCCTACTGTTCTCTCTTGAGCTCTTGCAACAACTGTTTTGAATGGTAACATAGATGCATTGAGTAATAATGTCACAACTGGCTGTCAATCATTTGGGGCTAAATATAGCTAACATTTCAGAAGCCCTTGCTCCTCCATTACTTGGTCTTTTTTTGTCCACTTCAGCACATCTTATATTTTAGGAAGCAGAAATGCTTGTAGTACAGCTGTTCTTTGTGCCATATGGTATCATAGTTAACCACCCACAGTCTTTTTCCACAACTCTCTCCTCCCTTTCTATATCAGCCAAGTGGAAGACCTTCATTCAGAATCATAAAACATACAGCTGAAAAGGTCCTATTCATGGAGTTGGTAGAGTAGTCCTCAGAGTTATAGAATCTTTTGAGATGGCAATGATATTAAGGATCATTTAGTTAGTGTCTTAGTTATCTTGTGCTGTTATAACAGAAATACCACAAGTGGATGACTTTAAAAAAGAAATTTATTCTCTCACAGTCTAGGAGGCTAGAAGTCTGAATTCAGGGTGGCAGCTCCAGGGGAAGGCTTTCTCTCTCTGTCAGTTCTGGGAGAAGGTCCTTGCCATCAATCTTCCCCAGTCAAGCAGCTTCTCAGCTGTTGGACACTGGGTCCAAAGGATGCACTGTTCTCCTGACTCTTGTTTCTTGGTGTTATGAGGTCCCACAGTCTCTCTATTTGCTTCTCTCTTTTATATCTCGAAAGAGATTGACTTAAGACACAACCTTATCTTATAGATTGAGTCCTGCCTCATTAATAAAACTGCCTCTAATCCTGCCTCATTAACATCATAGAGGTAGGATTTACAACACATAGGAAAATCACACAATACTGGGAATCACGGCCTAGCCAATTTGACACATATTTTGGGAGGATCTCATACCACCAAGAAATAAGAGCCAGGAGAGTACTGCGTTATTTGGACCTGAGGTCCCTGCACTGAGAAGCAACTCAACCAGGTAAGATTGATGACAAGGACCTTCCCCCAGAACCAACAGAGAAAGACTTCCCCTGGAGCTGGTACCCTGAATTCAGACTTCTAGCCTATTAGACTATGAGAGAATAAATTTCTCTTTGTTAAAGGCATTCACTTGGGGTATCTCGGTTATAGCAGCATTAGATAACCAAGACAGTTAGGTACCTTCGAGTCAGTTCTGACTGACTCATAGTGACCCAGTGCACGACAGAATGAAACACTGCCCAGTCCCATGCCATCCTCACAATTGTTGCTATGTTTGATCCTATTGTTGCAGACGCTGTGTCAATTCATCTCATTGAGGGTCTTCCTCTTTTTTGCTGACCCTCTACTTTTCTAAGTATGACGTCCTTTTCCAGGGACTGGTCCCTCCTGATAACATGTCCAAAGTATGTGAGACAAAGTCTGACCATCTTCATTTCTAAGGAGCATTCTGGCTGTACTTCTTCCAAGACAGATCTGTTCGTTCTTCTAGTAGTCCATGGTATATTCAATATTCTCCACCAAAGGATCATTTACTAAGGTGCAATCATTTATACATAAAAAAGAGGGACAGGGAATTACCTGGAGATGCACTGTTATAAGACAGAAATATCAGAACTCAAATCCAAGGTTTTCCATTCCAAGTTCTGTCTCTCCAGCATTTTAATTCCATTTGAAAATATGCTCTATTTTTATTCTAAAAAGCATATATGCTTCTACCTGAGAGTCATATGCTAAAAGAGCTTTTCCCAAATTGTATTTGATTTTTGAGCTTGCTAGGACATCAGGGAACTCTATCTTATCTTCACTTGTTCATTCCACTTTGCAAGAGGCAAGTATCCAGCAATAACCAAAAGAAATCAAGAAAATTCCATCTATATGCAAAGACATTTGACTGTGTGGATCACAACAAGTTATGGAAAGCATTACAAAGAATAGGAATTCCAGAACACTTAATTGTGCTCTTGAGGAACTTGTACTTAGACCAAAAGGCAGTCGTTCGAATAGAACAACAGGATACTCTGTGGTTTAAAATCAGGAAAGGTGTGCATCAGGGTTGTATCCTTTCCTCATACTTACTCGATCTGTATACTGAGTAAATAATCCAAGAAGCTTGACTCTCTGAAGAAGAACATAGCATCAGGATTAGAGGAAGGTTCATTAACAACCTGAAATACGCAGATAACACAACCTTGCTTGCTGAAAGTGAAGAGGAATTGAAGATCAAAGACCACAGCCTTCGGTATGGATTACACTTTAATATAAAGAAAACAAAAATCCTCACAAGTGGACCAATAAGCAACATCATGTTAAATGGAAAAAATACTGAAGTTGTCAAGGATTTCATTTTACTTGGATCCACAATCAACACCCATGAAAGCAGCAGTCAAGAAATGAAACGACTGAGCTAGATAAATGGGACTTCCTAAAAATTAAACATTCATCAAACGACTTCTCCAAATGGGTAAAAAGAGAACCCACAGACTGGGAAAAAATTATTGGATATAACATATCCCACAAGGGTCCTATCTCTAAAATCTATGGAATATTTTGACACCTCAACAACAAAAAGACAAACAATCCAATTAAAAAATGGGCAAAGGATATAAACAGACACTTCACCAAAGAAGACATTCAGGTGGCTAACAAACACATTAAGAAATGCTCGCTCGCAAACATTAGCCATTAGATAGATGCAAATCAAGAGTACAATGAGATACTATCTCACCTCAATGTTACTGGCACTAATCGAAAGAACAGAAAATAACAAATGCTGGAGAGGTTGTGGGGAGACTGGAACTCTTACACACTGCTGGTGGGAATGTAAAATGGCACAACCATTATGGAAAATGATATGGTGCTTCTCTAGAAAACTAGAAATAGAAATACCATATCACCCAGCAATCCCACTCTTAGGTATATAGCCTAAAGAAATAAGAGCCAGGACACTAATAGACATATGCATACCCATGTTCATTGCAGCATTATTCACAACAGCAAAAATATGGAAACAACCTAAGTGACTATCAGGAGATGAATGGATTATCAAACTGTGGTACATACACACAATGGAATACTATGCAACAATAAAGAATAATGAATCCTCAAAACATCACACAACATGGGCGAATCTGGAGGACATTATGCTGAGTGAAATAAGTCAAGCACAAAAGGAAAAATATTGTATGAGACCACTATTATAAAGAAACTAGAAAAGATCTGTACACAAGAAAAAGAAATTATTTGGTGGTTACCATGGATGGGAGGCAGAGGAAGGGAAAATTACAGAATAGATAGAAGACACTTATGAATATTGGTGAAGGGAAAAGCAATACACTAGATGGGGGAAGTCATCAAAACATGACCAAGGCAAGAGAGGGTAATGAGAGAAATGCAAGAAAAAAGAGCAACAAAAGTAACTAATATAGCATAGGCAATCCTGCAAAAACAATATTAACAGAGAGATGGAGCCAAGATGGTGGAGTAGTCAGATGCTTCCCGTGGTCCCTCTTACAACAAAGACCAGAAAAAGCAAATGGATCGATTATATATTACAATCTAGGAGCCCGAACATCAAAGGCAAAGTTGAGGAATTGGACTGAGTGGCAGGGGGAGGGAGAGATGGTTCAGAAGCAGCAAGGAGTTGCCAGACCTGACCTGGCGGGAGCCAGAACTGTTCAGGCTGGATCAGCTCGTGGTGCATGGTGAGGCAAGCAGCGGTGATTGGGAGACATCTTCCACATCGGGAGAGACCCAGCAGCAGAGAGTCTACTCGGGCATCCAGAACCAGTGAGAAGCAGCCCTCGATCAGCAGAAGATAAGTACTTGAGTCTGGCCTACCATGAGGATCAAAAACATCCCTCTTTGGGAAAAACCCCTCTCCCTTTTACCTCCCCTCTACCTGCTCTACACTGAGTCTGGGACGACTTCAGCGATTGCCGGAAGTAGGACCCATCACGCACCCTGAGCCATTCTTCCAGCCTTGGAGAGAGAACATATTAACAAATGGGAAAAAAATAATCTCCACCTTCCCTAAGCCAGGAATTCAAGGTAGGCACAGCTCCTTTGCCTAGGCACAGGCATAAGAGACCCACAGACTTTGAGTGCGTTTCCCCCTGCAGAGACTTGTGTGGGCCCATTTCAACAACGTAGGCCCTCATTACCGCAGTACAACAGGTTATGTACCTGAAGTCTAACTTCAACTGTTTCAGCTGTGATATGGCAGGTTCATGACATTTGACACTGCTGTGCCCATTAAGCAGAGTCTTCACCTACCCACACCGGGGGCCTGAGGACTGGTGGCTCAACCCATGCCATCTAGCCACCTATGACAGGGGCCCAAGAATAAGAGGTGCCCCCAGTTCTTAGAGTCGCACTGGGTGATTATAGTACAGCTGTAAAATCCACCCACCTATGTGCTCTGAGGAACAGAGAGATGCTTTTCTCCCAGACACTCAGGGGTGGCCGTCAGCCCCCTGCCTTGCTCAGTGCATTAACCCCTATTGCAGCCAGCTGCCTGTGCCTACACCAATCACCCATGCCAGTTTAGGACTATAGGTGAGAGCCTGCACCACACACTTGGTGACCAACTACCTGGTCATCTGAGCTGAATCCATACAAGAAAAGTAAATGAAATCCTGTTCTCACATACTTAGTAACAGGTCTAACCACCTGGTGACAGGATGTTATAACTGTAAAGGCGCCAATAACCAAAGTAGCTCACATGAGCAGCCTATTTGGAAAACAAAACAAGAAGCTAGGACACAGTAAGCAAACATAAAATAAATAAATATAATAACTTATTGATGGCATGGAGACAACAGTCAATATATAGTCACATAAAGAGGTAGACCATGATGGCTTCAGCAAGGTCCTAAAATAGAGAATCAAGAAATTTTCCAGAGGAAGAGAACTTCTTGGAATTACCAGAGGTAGAATACAAAAGATTACCATACAGAACTCTTCAAGAGATCAGGAAGGAGATCAAGCAAACACAAAACAAGCCAAGGAACAGGCAGACAAAGCAATAGAGGAACTTAAGAAGTTTAGAGAAGAACATAATGACAAATTTAACAAGCTGCAAGAATTCATAGAGAGACAGAACTCAGAAATCCAGAAGATTAACAATAAAATTTCAGAATTACACAACTCAATAGAAAGGCACAGGAACAGAATTGAGGCAATGGAAGCCAGAATTAGTGAGATTGAAGATAAATCACTTGACACCAGTTTATTTGAGGAAAAATCAGATAAAAACTGAAGAATCTCTAAGAATTATGTGGGACTCTATCAAGAGGAATAACTTACGAGTGATTGGAGTACCAGAACAGGGGAGGATAACAGAAAATACAGAGAGAATTGTTGAATATTTGTTGACAGAAAACTTCCCTGATATCATGAAAGATGAGAAGGTATCTATCCAAGATGCTCATCGAACACAACATTAGGCAGATTCCAAAAGAAAGTCACCAAGACATATTGTAATCAAACTTGCCAAAATCAAAGATAAAGAGAGAATTTTAAGAGCGGCTAGGGATAAACGAAAAATCATCTACAAAGAAGAGTCAATAAGACTAAGCTAGGACTACTCAGCAGAAACCATGCAGGCAAGAAGGTAATGGGATGACGTATACAAAGCCTTAAAGGAAAAAAAAATTGCCAGCCAAGAATTCTACATCCAGTAAAACTGTCTCTCAAATATGATGGTGAAATTAGGTCATTTCCACATAAACAGAAATTCAGGGAATTTGCAAAAACCAAACCAAAATTACAAGAAATATTAAAGGGAGTCCTTTTGTTAGAAAATCAGTAATATCAGATAACAACCCAAGACTAGAACACAGGACAGAGCAACCACCTATCGACCCAGATAGGGAAGTCACATAAATTAATCAAAGCTAAAACTTTGAAAATAGGGAAATAGAGATGTCACTATGTAAAAGATGACAACATTAAAACAAAAAAGTGGGACTTAAAAAATGTAGACATAGATTTTTCATATGGAGAGGAAGACAAGGCAATAAAAAGAAATAAAAGACTGGTTTAAACTTAGAAAAATAGGAGTAAATATTAAGGTAACCACAAAGGAAACTAATAATCCTACACATCAAAATGAAAAACTAGAAAAATATAAAGACTCAGCAAACATAAAATCAACAACAATGAAAAAGATAAAGAAAAATGACTCAGCATAGAAAATTAAGTGGAACAAAGAAACTGTGAACACCACATAAAAAAAGACATCAAAATGACAGCACTAAACTCACACCTATCAATAATTACACCAAACATAGATGGACTAAAGGCACCAATAAAGAGAAAGAAAGTGGCAGAATGGATAAAAAACACAATCCGTCTATACGCTGCCAAAAGAAACATACCTTAGACTTAAAGACACAAACAAACTAAAACTCAAAGGATGGAAACAAATACATCAAGCAAACAACACTCAAAAAAGAGCAAGAGTGACAATATTAATCTCTGACAAAATAGACTTTAAAGTAAAATCCATCACAAAGGATAAGGAAGGACACCATACAATGATTAAAGGATCAATACACCAGGAAGACATAACTATAATGAATATTTATACACCCAACAACAGGGCTCCAAAATACATAAAACAAACTCTGACAGCATTGAAAAGAGAGATAGACAGCTCCACAATAATAGTAGGAGACTTCAACACACCACTTTTGGTGAAGGACAAAACATCCAGAAAGAAGCTCAAAAAGACGCAGAAGATCCACATGCTACAACCAGCCAACTTGATCTCATAGATATATACTGAACACTCCACCCAGCAGCAGCCAAGTATACTTTTTTTTCCAACATATATGAAACATTCTCCAAAATAGACCACATATGAGGCCATAAAACAAGCCTTAATAGAATCCAAAGCATGAAAATATCACAAAGCATCTTTTCTGACCATAAAGTCATAAAAGTAGAAATCAATAACAGAAAAAGCAAGGGAAAAAAATCAAACACATGGACACTGAACAACATCTTGCCCAAAAACTACTGGGTTATAGAATAAATTAAGGATGGAATAAAGAAATTCATTGACTCAAATGAGAATGAAAACACATTCTACCAGAACTTTTGGGACACAGCAAAAGCAGTGATCAGCGGTCAATTTATACCAATAAATTCAAACATCCAAAAAGAAAAAAGGGCCAAAATCCAAGTGTTAACCCTACTACTCAAACAAGTAGAAAGAGAGCAGCAAAAGAAGCCCTCAGGAGCCAGAAGATAGGAAATAATAAGAATTAGAGCAGAATTAAATGAAATAGAGAACAGAAAAACAATTGAAAGAGTTAACAAGACCAAAAGCTGGTTCTTTGAAAAGATGAACAAAATCAATAAACCACTGGCCAAACTGACAAAAGAAAAGCAGGAGAGGAAGCAAATAATCCATATAAGAAATGAGATGGGTGATATTACAATAGGCCTAACTGAAATTAAAA
>NW_004443970.1:12587255-12631502 GCF_000243295.1 Trichechus manatus latirostris
GGGTCTGGGGACCATGCTTTCAGGGGACATCTAGGTCAATAAGCATAACAAAGTTTATTAAGAAAATGTTCTGCATCCTACTTTGGTGAGTGGCATCTAGGGTCTTAGCATCTTAAAAGCTAGTGAGCAGCGATTTAAGATGCATCAATTTGTCCCAACCACCTGGAGTAAAGGAGAATGAAGAACACTAAAGACACAAGGAAAGTATTAGCCCAGGAGACAGAAAGGGCCACATAAACCAGAGACTGCATCAGCCTGAGACCAGAAGAAGTAGATGGTGCCCAGCTACCACGAATGACCACCCTGACACGGAACACAACAGAGAGTTCCTGATGGAGCAGGAGAAAAGTGGGGTGCAGAACTCAAATTCTAGTAAAAAGACCAGACTTAATGGTCTGACTGAGACTGGGGGAACCCCAGAAACATGGCCCCCAGAATCTCTGTCCACCCAGAACTAAAACAGTTCCAAAGGCCAACTCTTCAGAAAAAGATTAGACTGGACCATGGGACATAAAATGATACTCGTGAAGAGTGTGCTTCTTAGCTCAAGTATATACATGACACTAAATGGGCAGCTCCTGTCTGGAGGTGAGATGAGAAGGCAGAGAGGGTCAGGAGCTAGCTGAATGGACACAGGAAATCAGGCGTGGAAAGGAGGAGTGTGCTGTCACAGTATAGGGAGAGCAGTTAGGGTCACATAACAAGGTATGTATAAATTTTTGTATGACAGACTATCTTGAATTGTAAGCTTTCACAACAATAAAATAAAAATAAAAAAATAGTATTAACAAACAGTAATTTACTAGTGGGTACATAGGTAGATAGGTATGCCAAGAGGTGTGAGAGGGTGTAAAGGAACACACTCACCTGCAGATATAGGTTTGGTGGTGGATATTTCTACACACATAACTGTAGGTGCTGCTTATATATTAACATAGACAATAGACACACACACAAGGGCCACAGTTAGGGCAACTTCTTAGACATAACCAAACACCTTGTGGGATGAAGTTCCTAGGCTGAGACAGGACATAGCCTGACTCTAGAGACCCTGACTGTAAGGCCCAACTGAATAAGACAGTTGTTGTTGTGTTGGTTGTCATCAAGTCAGCTCCATACTATGGCCACCCTATGTACCACAGAACAAAACATCACCTGACCCTGCACCATCGTCATGATCGTTAGCATGCTTGAATCCATTGCCGTGGCTGTTGTGTATTTTGAGTGCCTTCTAACCTAGAGGGCTCATCTTCCAGCACTGTATCAGACAATACTGTATTCTTTTATGACACAGTGTTTTTATTGGTTAATTTTTGGAAGCAGATCTTTAGGCCTTTCTCCAGTCTGAAAGCTCTGCTGAAACCTGTCCACCATGGGTGACCGGTTTTAAATACTGGGGGATAAGACATCAGAGGGGTGTTAAAAATCAAAAAAAAAAAAAAAAAACCAAACCCATTGCCATCGACTCGATTCCGACTCATAGCGACCCTATAGGACAGAGTAGAACTGCCCCATAAGGTTTCCAAGGAGCGTCTGGTGGATTCAAACTGCCAACCTTTACAGTTAACAGCCGAACTCTTAACCTCTACACCACCAGGGTTTCCAGAGGGATGTTACCAGCTAAGAATTGGCCATTTACATCTTTTCTCTTTTCTCTCTTCACAAACACTTAATAAAGACACCAATAGTTCACAGATAAACTACAGATGACTTGGGAAAAGAGGCGAGGTCAGAGAAACACACATGTAGACATGTTATTCTTTTCAAAGACTGTTGGCAATATGAATGTGATTTAGCTTCACAATGCTCAGGCATAGGACAGCTTTATCCACTTCAGCTTATCTTAAACCTTTTCCCATTGTTTTATAGTGAAACCAACTCAGTGTTTATGAGGAAGAGGGTAAGGAATCAACAAGTACAAGCCAGGCATTATCCTATCAACTCTGGCAACAGGACTTCGCTCATCTTCCCAACTCTGAAGGCCAAGAAGTCTACTTCTCATTTTAAAGATTTGGAAACAGAGGGTCATCAAGGTGAAGCAACTTGCTTAATTCAAAGCTGAAGAGCAATGGCTTGGAGATTTATTTGACGATGAAACCTATTGGCTTTGCTCCAAATCATGACTCTTCTTAAACTGCTAACTACTCAAAGCTAATCTCCAATGTGTGAAGAGGGTGTAAAGATTTTGACTCTTCATGTCTCTGCAAGAGGACAAACTTCCAGGCCGCATACATTCTACCCTTTTTGTGACTTTTTTGTGACTTCCTAAAATATTACCACCAGCGTAGTGGTTAAAGGCTCATCTATTAACCAAAAGGTTGGCAGTTCGAATCTACCAGTCGCTCATTGGAAACCCTAGGGGGCAGGTCTACTCTGTCCTATAGGGTTGCTGGGAGTTAGAATCCACTTGACTGCAACGAGTTTATCCATTTAGGCAAAACCAAGGCAAATAATGACTGGGAAAGGCTAATCCCATGGAGCAGGATTGTGTACTCATGTTGATAGGTGGGAGGAAAGCCATCTGGAGAGCAGGAAACTGTTGCTGTTTTACTGTGTAAGAGTCACTGGCAACAAGAGCCCAAAAGCACCATCCTCCCTTTCTTCTAAACATCCACAGCTTTTAGAGATGGTCTTTGTTTGAAGTTCTGACTTCTGACTTCCTGGACTATTAGCACCTTCCCTTAAAAAGCTCCATCTCTGCAGGGCTGCTTCCTTTGTATATTAGAGGCTTGCGGTCTCTTTCTAAACCAGTAAATTTTAAGCTCCTCAAGTACTTTGGCCCCATCTTAACTATCTCAGCATCCATGAAGAACTTGACCTTGCACTCCAGCATTTCTCTTTAAATAAGGCAGGGAAAGAACGAGGGAGAATTAAAAGGGGCAAGATCTGGCTAATGCGAAAAAGCTCTTCTCCCAGTTTTTCTGTTTCCATGAATCATCTTGGCCATTCTTTCTCATCTTGATGCCTAAGTTTATCTCTTTAAAACTGTAAATTAGTAAGTAATCACTCACTTGTAGCTCAAATGTATCTGTCAACAACATTTAATTTTCTATTAGTGGACAAGCACGGACCCTAAGTCTTCACAATTTATGACCTGTTCATGATTTGTAAGTCCACTATGAAATGGTTCAACAAGATGGATCTGATTGATGCCTGTGACAGGGAACATATCAGTGGTTGGATGTACCTATTGCTCTAAGGATGTAAAGACAGAGGAATTAAAGAGAGAACACTGTTTTGGTCTTATTTAAGATCAGAAAGTTTATTAGAGACTATTTCTGTTTGCCTTTATAAATGAGGGATTTGATTTAGACACTAGGCGACAGTCACTAAGACCAGTGGGAGTCAGTCCTGGAACTCATTGTGTCTTCTGCTTACTCTCAACATGCTCAATGCTAGATGGGCTGGAGGGTGTGCATAAAAAGATTTGCTGTTGTTATTAGCTGCCCTCCAGTCCGCCCCAACTCACATCGACCCCATGCACAAAGGGAGGAAACATTACTCCGTCTTTCACTATCTGCATGATTGGTTGCAGATAAGTCCTTTGTGATCTTTAGGGATTTGATTGGCTGATTTTTGGAAGTAGATTACCAGGACTTTCTTCCTAGTCTGTCTTAGTCTAGACACTCCACTGAAACCTGTTCAGCATAACAGCAACATGCAAGCCTCCAGCGCCAGATGGGTGGTGGCTGTGCATGAGGTACATTGTCCAGGAATCGAATATGGGTCTCCCACATGGAAGATCATCTTGACACCGTTGGGAAACCAGTAAATTTGAACTGTTACTTTCAAGTAGATCACTGTATAGATTTGTGTTGTCGTAGCTATTACAAAGCAAGCCCCAAAACCATTGTTGTTTTGAAAATACTGTTTATTTTGCATTGATATTAATCAAGCCTCCAAAGGACCCTTGCCCTTCACAGTAAGGTGCAGTGGTTATGAGCATGTGCTCTACTCCACGACTTCACATCCAGCCTTTCTCATTTAATAACTTAAAAACTTTGGGCAAACTATACCTCAATTTCCTTACCAATAAAATGAGGATGGGGTGGTACTTACTCAAGAGGGTTGGTACAATGATTAAATTATTTTATTCACAGGGAGCATTTAGAACTGTATCCAGTCTATATATTCATTAATGTTAGCTATGGATGGTGCTAAGGAGCCTTGGTGGCACAATGGTTAAGCACTCAGCTACTAACCAAAAGGTCAGCAGTTCAAACTCACCAGCCACTTGGTGGGAGAAAAGACCTGGTGATCTACTCCTGTAAAGATTACAGCCTTGGAAACCCTGTGAAGCAGTTCTACTATGTCCTAAAGGATGGCGAGGAGCCAGAATCAACTCAACGGTACACCACGACACAAGTAGTGCAAACGATTAATGCACTTGGCTGCTAACTGAAAAGTTGGAAGTTCGAATCTACCCAGAGGCATCTCAAAAGAAAGTCTGTCAATCTACTTCCAAAAAAAATCAGCCATTGAAAACCCTATGGAGCACAGTTCTACTGTGACACCCATGGGGTCACCATAAGTCAGAATCAACTTTACAGCAACTGGGTTTTTATTATTATTACTCTTATTGCTCACGCTGAAACACACAACTCAGCTCTCTTCCCAATTTCTTTGTGGAGAGGAAAATAAGATGGTCAAAGAGGCAAACAAAGAAATTTAACATGCCAGGGTCCACAATGAGAATATTGGGAAAATATTGAGCTTGGAGTCGGATTGTAATATACCATTCAAGAACAGCATGGTCTTGGGCACTTCTCTTAAAACCTGTTTCTCAAGTTTCCTCATTTGCCTGCCTCCACGATTGCTGTGAGGGTCAAATGAATACTTACCCAAAACCTATTGTAAACTGAAAAATACAATGTACAAATGAGTTTAGCTATTTATCTTAGTGTGGATTTTTACCAAAATTAATCTGACAATAGTTTTTTAATATAATTTATTTTTGTTGCTGTTGAGAACATACACAGCAGAACACACACCAACAGTTTTTACACGTAAAATTCAGTGGCAATAATTACATTCTTTGGGTTGTGCAACCATTCTTGCCCTCCTTTTCTGAGTTGTTCCTCCCCCATTAACATAAACTCACTGCCCTCTAAAGTTTCTGTCTAATCTTTCAAGTTGCTGTTGTCAATTTGATCCCATATAGATAGCTCTTAAAAGAGCACAATGCTCAAGGCAGACATTCTTTACTAGTTAATCTAAGCTATTGATTGGCTTTAAGTGACAATAGTTTTTATTATAGTCTGTATAAATTATTCTTATATCAGTTTGTAATGTCTTAAGCACAGTCGTGATCACGTCTGTTCCTCCAAGAAAAATAAAACTCCTTAGCTTAGAAGTCCAGGCTTTCCAGGATCTAGCAAAGCTTCCTTTTCTGGTGTTATTTCCCTCTGAGTCTGATCAAACTGAACAACTATTCATGATTCTGTTCAGAGACTGCATATTTATTTATGCCTTTTCTAATGTTGTTCCTGCCACATGGAATGCTTTTCCTTCTCCATCCCCACGTGTCCAATTCTTACTCATCTTCCAAGGTTGAAATGTCACTCCCATGAGATTTTATCTAATTTCCCTAGAGTCAACATTATTTTGTTCATTCTCTGAACTATGCCAGTGCCTTATTTATAATCTCTTGGAAAATCAAAGTTCATCTATCATGCCACTGAATGTCAACAGCCAAGGGAAATTCCCTAGATCAACTCTGCTTTTCTCTCCTAGGTGTGTTTGCACCTGCTGTCTTTACAATCTAAGATGCCCTCCATCTTCTAATTCACTGAGTGAACTTCTACTCATCCTGCAAAGCCTTAGTGCAAGTGCTACCTCATGAGCAAGACTAGCCTGGACAAAGCTAAGCAAATCCTTCCCACTGTCTCATAACGCCTAACAGGCTTTGAGTACTTTAAGAAACAATAGAGGAAAGCATAGTTTTTGAAACGTGACAAACTTGCCTTCGAATCCTAACTTGGCAACTTATCAATCTGATAACATTAAGTCACTTAAACTTATTCTAAACTTTAGCTTCCCCCACCAGAGAGAGAAGGAGAAAGAGACAGAGAGGCAGAGAAGGAGAATGAGAATATTAATGTTAGGGAGAAAACAGTACAATTAATAGCTTACAAACTCATGGAAATTTGCAGCTTTGTAAATACAGCTCTTGGCACATTGTAGGGAGTCAATAAGTCATGATAAATCCTTTCACGTAGTTCTATGCTAGCAGCTATGATAATATATCTCAATTGATTTTATACTGATTTTCCCACTGGACCTTAAGTCTCTTGAGAACAGCTATTATAGGGAGCGGAAAGCCTTAGATTCGGATAAACACTGGGTTTGAATATTGGCTCTGTCACATCCCAGTCGTGGGGCAATGAGCAAGATACTCCAGCTCTCTATGCCTCAATTTCACTATCTGTAATATGCAGAGAATAATACTAGCTATATGGCAAGATTGTTGTAAAGATCCAGGTATAAATAAGAAGCTCCGAAGAAAATCTACAATATAGTAATTCTTAACATGACAGTTATTTATTTTAATACCAGTAGCTAACTACAGCCTATAAAAAAAAATTGTCATCTTGTTGATTCTGACTCATGGGGATCCCATGCGTTGCACAGTAGAACTGTGCTCCATAGGTTTTTCAATGGCAGTGATCTTTCAGAAGGAGATCACCAGACTTTTCTTCCAAGATGTCTCTGGGTGGATTCCAACCTGTCAGTCAGCAGCCAAGCGCTTGACCATTTCTGCCAGCCAGGGACTCCTAACTGCTGTTGTGTGCCATCGAGTCAAGCGCTTAACCATTGTGCCACCAGGGCTCCTCTTCTAATTATAGAGCATACAAAACCCATTGCTGTTGAGTCAGTTACAACTACCGTCAAGCCATGTATTACAGAGTAGAACTGCTCCATAGGTTTTCTAGGCTGTAATCTTTACAGAAGCAGATCACCAGGCCTTTCTTCTACTGTGCCACTGGATGGGTTCAAACCACCAACCTTTAAATTAGTAGTTGAGCAGAAACCATTTGCTTCACTCAGGGACCTCATTATAGAGCATAAAGTGTGCTAAATTAATGTCTGTTGAATGAAGGAATGAGTAGGCTATAAAGCACTATGGAGATATTAATAATTATTATGACTAATAACTTGATATGATTACCTCAGCTCTAAGATCCAGTTCCTAGCTTTGTTTGACCAGAAATCTGATTTTTATCATTTAATCAATGTCTTTGTAATTGAGCCACAGTATCCAGATAAAATCCCTAGATGGCGCAAACAGTAATGCACTTGGCTGCTAAACAAAAGGTTGGAGTTTGCAAACACCCAGAGGCAGCTCGAAAGAAAGGCTTGGCAATCTACTTCTGAAAAATCAGACAGTAGCTGGGTCCAGAAGAAAGAGATCTCTGTTTTAAAAAAAAAAATTGTGCTGGAAAATATACTTCATCAGAGTTTACTTTTGTGCAATGAGATAATCTACCTAGGAGATCAAACCATCCAGAAGCAGGTTCCCTCTAAGTCAAAGCAGAGAATATCAGATTTTATGTT
Source organism: Trichechus manatus latirostris (assembly GCF_000243295.1). Lineage (NCBI taxonomy): Eukaryota > Metazoa > Chordata > Mammalia > Sirenia > Trichechidae > Trichechus > Trichechus manatus. The sequence goes on from NW_004443970.1 coordinate 12,594,810, forward strand.
CTTCTGGAGAATTTTTCACCTAAGTACTCTTCTTAACCCCTACAGTCAACCAACAGGTATTTGTTGAGTGCTTAAGTTTCGCCATTTGTAAAATGAGAGCTCTGGTCTAATTATACCCTAACATTCTTTAGAGTTCTCTAAGGTACTCAGCATCTTGCTAGGTTCCATGGAAAGATGACAACATTTGAGGCATGGTCCCTTCTTTCAGTGAGCACATACTATGCAAAGCAAATGTTTTTAAATCAAATGAGAAAGAAAGAAGAGCTACTGGCTAACATCAGAAGGCATTTGTTGTCAACTTAAGGCTGAAAACATGGCATATTCATACTCTGAGCCATTGGTTTTCATTGTGACCAGAATCTTCTGATCCCCCAGTGCTCCATACACTGCAGTGTCATGTATACAAATTCAACCCCCAGTTTTACAGGGAAGACATTTTCAGTGGACTGCCTCCTGACTGCTTCTTGCTTGTGTCCTGGGTGCTCCCGACAGCCTAACAAAGGGCGTCTCCTTTCTGACATGGTTCACTTTCTGCAGGTTCTAAAGTCCTTCCCAGGGTCCACATTATCTTGGACACTTGTCTCTTCACTCACTTCAAATATGGCAGCATTAAAGGTGACAGTGAATGTAGGTGTCAATAGTACAGAAATGAAGTACCATATTATTTTTTGGACTCTCATTTTAGGTACTTAATTTAGTTTTGAATTTTATGAACGGTAAGGGTTATCCATTTCATAGGATTTATGCTATTGTATGCCTTTTGGAAACTTTTCTTCAATAAGTGATTCCTTGGAGCTGTTTCATTTTCATTACTTTTCCCTTGTGTAAATGTTATTTTTATACTAGGTATTTAAATGATTTCTATCTTTATCATATTGTCCTTAAAAACAGCCAACATTTTTAAGTGTTCATATATGTCAGACACTGTGCTACATTATTTAATCCTCACACAACCACCATATCAGAAAGATATTACTGTTATTAACCCCATTTTACTGATGAGAAAAAGTGAGGTTTAGTAAGGATATATAATTTGCCTGAGGATCCACAGCCAGGAAATAGAAGAGTAGGATCAGAACTCAGTATTTCTGACACCAAATCCTGAAAATTTAATCACTACATATTAGCAGCTCCCCAACCAAATTGGAATATTTCTTTAGCACAGAAGCAGTGTATTGTTCCACTTTATATACCTCCTCTTAGCACATAGCTAAGGTTCTCAGGGTAGAGCAAACAGGCACTTGGCTACTAACCAAAAGGTTGACAGTTCAAACCCACCCAAAGCCCCTCAAAAGACAGGCCTGGCAATCTGCTTCCAAAAGATCACAGGCTTGAAAACCCTGTAAAGCAGTTCTACTCTGCACACATAAAGTAGCCATTAATAGGAATGGACAGCTATAACACCTAGCTACTTAATAAAATTTGAGGGGAAAAACTAAAAAATAGTGAATGGATTTCAGGAAGAATGGAGTGAATGTGGTAAGAAGCTTCTTTCTTGAAGACTCCCACTGTCTCTCCCAATATCTTGGGCTTCAACCAACAATGCCCACTCCCCCATCCCCTGCTTCCTGTCTTGGGGAATGAGGGTGGGAGGTGGGCAATACATTTCTAATTTTCTGTATGGATGCATTAGCTACTATTAAGGTATTGCCAAAGGGAAGTAATTTCAAAGAAGAGAAACTAGCGTGATTAAGACGTATGATTAAGACTGACTTTTAAGAAACTATTAAAAGCTCTGAGGACAGAGAAAAGATTAAGATTGGGAACTGTTAAAAAGGAGCAGCCCTCAGATAGCAGAATGGCAAAGGATAGCTGCTCACTGGTACAGTGTAAAGCTTTTACACTGACAATGTCTTTTATGATATCAATCACCACACAAGAGTGCATTGCCAGCCTGCTGCAAGCCAAGCACGCCCATTCTAACTGTGATTCTAATAAGCTTGGTGTTTCAGTTCAGGACCCAGAGGTCCTCTGTTTAATCACACAATCCTCCCTGCCTAATTCTTCTGTTGCTGTGCCACTAGGTCTTAGATCTTAATCTTTGCACATGGAATTTAACCTAGTCCTGACCCCTCAAAGGAGCCCTGATGTCGCAATTGTTAAGAGTCTGGCTGCTAACTGAAAATTTGGCAGTTCAAATCCACCAGCCACTTCACAGGAGAAAGATGCTACAATCTCCTTTTGTAAAGATTACAGCCTTGGAAACTCTATGGAGCAGCTCTACTCTGTCCTATAGGGTCACTATGAGTTGGAATCAACTCAACAGCAACAGGTTTGGTATGGTTTTTCTGATCCTTCGAGATTCTATAAATTAACCTTGTTCCCCCTTAAACATTTACTGGAACCAGAAGTAGCCATCCCAACTACCTCCTCACTTAAACGAGGGATGTATTAGTTGTTTGTGTGTGTGTGTGTGTGTGTGTGTGTGCGTGTGTGTGTGTGCACATGCATATGAAAATATACACAACAAAACATACACCCATTCAAGAATTTTTACATGTACAGATCAATGCCATTGGTTACGTTCTTTGCCTTGTATCAGCATTCTCACTATCTCTACCCATATTGTTTTACCACCGTTAACTTTTACTCTCTATGCCCATTAAAGTTCTCATTGGTGCTTTACAGTTACTGTTGTTGCATGGTCTCACTTATATGAAATGACAAGAGTAGGTAAATGCATAGAGAACAATGGTTACTGGTGGTTACCAGAGGCCAGAGGGGTGAGGGAGAGAGGAAATGATTCTCAGGGAAGTAGTGAAGTTTTATCTATGGTGATGGGAAAATTGGTATTGACTAAGGGTAATGAATACACAACTTGACTAAAGTAAATGACATAACTGAGTTGTGCACCAGGAAAAGAAAAATGAGTGAAACGGCAAATATAATGAAATATATAATTTTACAACAACAGCAGCGGCCAGGAAAAAAAGGGGAGGAAAGAGCTGAACTTGTGGATACTAATTCCAAAGGAAAAAAATCCATTACCATTGAGCGGATTTGTCCTCACAGTGATGCTATAAGACAGAGTAAACCTGTCCCATAGGGTTTCCAAGGTTGTCATCTTTATGGGGAGCCCTGGTGTCACAGTGGTTAAAAGCTTGGCTACTAACCAAAAGGTTGGCAGTTTGAATCCACCAACTGCTCCTTGGAAACCCTTTGGGGCAGTTCTACTCTGTCCTATAGGGTTGCTATGAGTCAAAATTGACTCAACAGCAATGGTTTTAATCTTTATGGAAGCTACAATATGTTTCTTGCATAGAGCAGCTGGTGGGTTTGAACAACCAAAATTTGGTTAGCAGGCGCTTAACCACTGCACCACCAGGGCTACATAGATACTACTTAGGTACAACTAAATGCCTTACAGATTCAATTTTTTGGTTCAAAGGTTTTTGGTCATGGCTTCATGGGTCTATCCAGCCAATTGGCCTAATGTTTATAGAGTTTCTGCTCTACCTCCTAGTTCGCTGAGCAGTGCCTGGGTTCTTAACAGCTTGAGATCAGCCACTCAGGAAAAAACAATTGGTCTCTATTCACCTGGGGTAGTAGAAGAAAAAGGCAGTTTATTACTTTTAAACAAAAGCACACCTGTAATAAGAATATTACCATATGCCAACCTCCTAGTGTTAAAAGTCCTTAGCAGACTGTCCAGATTCCTCTAAATCCCCTTTTCTTCTGGTCAATGCTGCCCAGTTGATGATGGACTGGCATTTGGCATCAGGAGTGCAGCAAAAAAAGGATTTCGGTGACTGGCCCTCTGAGGGGTTCTCAAAGACAGGTCCTGTGGGGACAGATAGCATATAGATCCATACTCCTTGACCTTTGCAAATCTTACTTGTTTCTATGTCTGACTTTTAAATCTTTGGCAGAATTTAAAAGCTGTTACTCCAAATGAGTCCTGACTGCTCTTTCTCCGATCAGTCTAAAGGTACCCTAATTTGATGCTTCTAGTTCCTGGGTAGTGCAAATGGTTAACACATTCAGCTGTTAACCAAAAGGTTGGGGGTTTGAATCTACCCAGAACATCCTTGGAAGAAAAGTCTGGTGATCTGCTTCCAAAAAATAAGCCATCGAAAATGCTATGGAGCACAGCTCTACTCTGACACACATGGGGTTGTCATAAGTCAGTATCAACTCCATGGAAACTAGTTTTTTCAATCACTAACAAGCAAGGAAGAAGCAGTGAGGTTGGACATTGGACAAACTGTAGCCAGTATGGAATGTCTGGAAAATCAGCTACAATTAAAATATTGGGCTTTCCTGAGAGGGACAGGGTCTAGAAGATTACAATTACTAGGAAACTACAGAGTTCCTTTTTTTTTCCTCCTACTTTTCTTCTTCAGGGAGCACTGATGGTTCAGTGCTTAAGCACTTGGCTGCTAACTGAGAGGTTAGCATTTCGAACCCACCAGCCACTCCATGGGAGAAAGATGTGGCAATCTGCTTCCATAAAGATTTACAGCCTTGGAAGCCCTATGGGGCAGTTCTACTCTGTCCTACACGGTCACTATGAGTCAAAATCAACTTGATGGCAGTGGGTTTTTCCTACCTTTTCTTCAGGATAAGAAGCAAGGCCCTGAGCTTCAAAAGCCCACACTTTTACAAAAAGGGGCTAATGAGATTGCCACGTTAGAAGTTCATAATGACAAATGGAAAGTTTCCATGATACTGTACCCATGTGTGTGCTCAACGTTTATGGGATGCCTCACTTGGTGAGACAGAGCAATAACGTCTTCCTCAATTTACACAGAGAAATGTGAAATTGAAAGTGACAACAGCTTGCAACTTGCCACTTACTGCCATCATCCATGTAATAATATCCTACTTTTAGAAATCCCAAAGAGTATGTATGTTTGAGAAATGAGAGTCATGCTTGAAATATAAAACATGCCTTGGAGTTAGACATTAAAATCAGGTTATGTTTCCTGCCTAATGTTACATCTGACTTTCTCCACAAGAATTCCCGAATAATTTTCTTATTACTTTTTGTTTCTTTTGGATGTGTATATATACAGTTATATGTGTTTTTTTCAATTTAAAGTAACTTTTATACAGCACCAGCAGAGCCTCCTACCCCCTCCAAACACTTCCACCAGGGGCCTGCGGTCTTGCAGTGCCTCCTACAGCACTGGCGGAGCCTCTCACTCCCTCCAGCCACTCTCACCGGGAGCCCAAGGAGTGGCTACACAACCTCCCTGGCAACGTGCTCTACTGGACAGGGGCACACCCTCCAACTAGGCAGCCATAGACAAGCGATATCCTCCCTGCCTCACCTCCCACTTCACCCCACCCCCCTAGAACCAGAGGCTTGTGCTCACTCTGAATACTTCTGCACAGCTCTGCCCATCCTTGACCCTCAGTGAGAGTTTCCACACCAGCCGGCTGGTGACCAATGATCTCGGCACCCCCACACTGACCACCCAGAAACTGGCAGAGTGCACACACAGCACCCAACCCAGCAACCATGGAGAACAGCCCCTGCACCCACAGCAAGGCAACCAATCAGACAGATACATCACCACACCAGAAATGCCAGCTACGTCCTCATCAGCCTGTACGACCAGTGAACAGAGACCTGCGATCACACACCCAGTCGCTGCCCTAACCACCTGGAGACAGGAGGTGAGAGCTTCAAGGCAGCCAGATTAGTGAACAGAGTACGACACACACACAGCTTATTCGGATATATCAAAACAAAAAGAGAAAAAATTCAGAAGGCAGCAAACAAACATACAATAGATGAATAGAATAGCTTCTTGATGCCTCAGAGACAACAGATTATATCAAATCATATAAAGAAGCAGGACAAGATAGCTCCAGCAAGTGACCAAAATAAGAACTAGAAAACCTTCTGGAGGAAGAAATGGCAATGAAATTATCTGATAAAGAATTCAAAAGAATAATATACAGCACTCTCCAAGAGATCAAGAAAGAGATCAAGGAAAACAAGGACAAAACCAAGGAAAACACGGAAAAGAAACAGAAGAATTCAGGAAAACAATACAAAAACAAAATGACAAGGTAAGTAGACAATTAGAAACCATACAAAAACAGCAACTAGAAATACAAAACAATAAAATTTCAGAAACAGACAACTCAATGAAGGATAAAGGAGCAGTACTGACAAAGTGGAAGAAAGAATCAGCTAAATTGAAGACAAATCCCTTAACACCAGTTTGTTTGAGGAAAAATCAGAAAAAAAGAATGAAGAAAATGAAGAAAGCCTAAGAATTATGTGGGACACTATAAACAGGAAAAATGTATGTGTGATCAGAGTTCCAGAAGGAAGAAACTAATGGAAAACACAGAGAACATTTTGAAGATTTGCTAGCAGAAACCTTTCCTAATATCATGAAAGATGAGAAGATATCTCCATTCAAGAATCACAATAAATTCCACACAGGATAGACTCCAAAAGAAAGTCACCAAGACATATCATAATCCAACCTGACAAAACCAAATACAAATAAAGAATCCTGAGAGCAGCTTGGGAAAACAAAAAGTCACCTACAAAGAAGAACCAATAAGACTAAGCTCTGATTACATAGCATAAACCATGCAGGCAATAAGGCCATGAGATGACATATATAAAACCTTGAAAGAAAAAAAAAATGTCAACCAAGAATTACATATCGAGCAAAATTGTCTCTCATATATGATGATGAAATTAGGACATTTCCAGAAAAACAAAAAATAAGAGAATTTGTAAAAACCAGACCAAACTTACAAGAAATATTAAAGGGAGTCCTTCAGATAGAGAAGCAACATAAAACAACCCGAGACTGGGACATGGGACAGTATCAGCCAGATACCAACCCAGATAAAGAATTCTCAAAAACAAAACAAAGCTAAAAGAGTGAAAAAAGGGAGCCAGGGATGTCAATCAGTAAATGACAACAACATCAAAACAAAAAAAAGGGAATAAGCAGTGTAGTTATAAAACTTTCATATGGAGAGGAAGTCAAGGCTATATCAAGAGATAAAAGACTGGTTTAAACTTAGGAAGGTAAAGGTAAATTTCAAGGTAACCACAAAAAAAGTTAACAAGCCTACTCATCAAAATAAAGAAGAAAGACACAAAGACGCAGTAAATACAAAATCAACAACAAAAGAAATGAAAAAACATCCACAAAAAGACCTCATCACAGAAAATTAAACAGAACTAAAAACTGACAACACAAAAAAAGTACAACAAAATGATAGCAGCAAGCTCATACTTATCGATAACCACACAGCATGCAAATGGCTTAAATGCACCAGTAAAGACACAGAGAGCAGCAGAATGGGAAAAAAATGACCCATTAATATGCTGTCTACAAGAGACACCCCTGAGACACAAAGCCATAAACAAACTAGAACCCAATGGATGGGGAAAAAAACCTATCAAGCAAACAATAACCAAAAAAAAGAGCAGAAGTGGCAATTTAAATCTCTGATAAAATAAACTTTAAGGCAAAATCCACCATAAAGGACAATGAAAGACATTATATTATGATTGAAGTGTCAATCCACCAGGAGGACATAACCATAATAGATACATATGCACCCAATGACAGGGCTCCAAAGTACGTAAAACAAACTCTAACAGCATTGAATAGAGAAATAGTTCCAAAATAGTAGTAGGAGACTTCAACACATCACTTTCAGTGAAAGACAGAACATCTAGAAAGAAACTCGAAAAAGATACAGAAGATCTAAATGCCACAATCTAAATGCCACAGAACACTTCACCCAACAGCAACAAAGTATACATTCTTTCACAATGCACATGGAACATTCTCCAGAATAAACCACGTTTTAGGACACAAAGCAAACCTTAAGAAAATCCAAAACATCAAAATAATACAAAGCATTGTCTCTGACCACAGGGTAAAAAATCACATACATGGAAACTAAATAACACCTTGCTTAAAAACCACGAAGTAACAGAAGAAATCAAAGATGGAATCAAAAAATGCCTAGAATCTAATAAGAATAAAAACACATCTTACCAAAACCTTTGGGACACAGCAAAAGCAGTTCTCAGAGGTCAATTTATAGCAATAGATGCACACTCAAAAAAGAAGAAATGGGCAAAATCAAAACATTAGCCCTACAACTCCAATAAATAGAAAGAGAGCAGCTAAAGGAGCCCACAATGACCAGAAGAAAGAAAACAATAAAGATTAGAGTAAAAATAAATGAAATAGAGAACAGAAAAACTACAGAAAGAATCAACAAGACCAGAAGTTGGTTACTTGAAAAGATCAACAAAATTGACAAACCATTGGACAAACTGACAAAAGAAAAGCAGAAGAGGAAGTAAATAACCCAAATAAAAAATTAGATGAGTGACGTGACAACAGAACCATCTGAAATAAAAAGGATCATAACAGAATACTATGAAAAATTGTACTCCAAGAAACTTGAAAACCTAGAGGAAATGGACAAATATCTAGAAATACATACTACTTTCTTAAACTAACCCAAACTGAGATAGGAAAACTGAACAGATCCATAACAAAAGAAGAGATTGAAGAAGTAATTAAAAAAAAAAAAAGCCCTGTCTCCAACAGCTTCACTGGAGAATTCTACCAAACATTCAGAGAAGAGCTCACACCAGGACTACTCAAACTATTTCAAAGTATAGAAAAGAAAAGTATACTCCCAAATTCATTCTATGAAGCCAACATAACCAAAATCAGGCAAAGACACCACAAAATAAAAACCCCTATAGACCAATATCACTCATGAACACCAAACCAAAACCCAAACTTGTCATCAAATCAATTCCAACTCATTCTCAACAAAATTCTAGCCAACAGAATTTAACAGCATATCAAAAAAATAATACATTATGACCAGGTGGGATTCATTCGAGATATGCAAGTATGGTTCAACACTGGAAAATCAATCAACAGAATCCACCACATAAATAAAACAAAAGAAAAGAATTGCATGATCATCTCAATCAACACTGAAAAGTCATTTGATAAAGTCCAACACTCATTCCTGATAAAAAATCTCAGTAAAATAGGAACAGAGGGGAAATCCCACAACATAATAAAGGGCATTTATACAAAACCAACATCCAACATTATTCTCAACGGAGAGAGAAAGCATTCTCCTTGAGAACAGGAACCAGACAAGGATGTCCTTTATCACCACTCTTATTCAACATTGTACTAGAAGTCCTAGCTAGAGCAACAAGACAAGAAAAAGAAATTAAGGGCATCCAAATTGGTAAGGAAGAAGTAAAACTATCCTTATTCACTGATGTTGTGATCCTATACGTAGAAAACCCCAAAGATTCCACACAAAAAAAGCTATTGGAACTAATAGAAGGATTCAGCAAAGTAGCAGGATACAAGATCAACATATCAAAAAAAATGGTACAACCACTGTGGAAAATTGTATGACACTTCCTTAAAAAGCTAGTAGAAATACCATAAGATCCAGCAATTCAACTCCTAGGTAAATACCCTAAAGAAATAAGTCATGACATAAATAGACATATGCCCGCCCATGTTCATTGCAGTATATTCACAATAGCAAAAAAAATGGAACGAACCTAACTGCCCATCAACAGATGAATGGATTAACGAACTGTGGTACATACACAATGGGGCATGAAAAGAATAATGATGAATCCACGAAACGTCTCACAACATGGATGAATTTGGAGGAGATTATGCCAAGTGAAATAAGTCAATCACAAAAGGACAAATATCATATGAGACCACCATTATAAAGAAACAACAACAGGTTTACACACAGGGGGAAAAAAATTCTTGTTGGTTACCTGGGATGGGAAAGGGAAGGAGGGAAAATTACCAAACAGAGGACATTGGTGAAGGGAAAGGCAATACACTGTATGGGGGAAATCAGTAAAGCAGAACTAAGGCATGGGAAGACACTGAGAGGAATGCGGGAACAAAGGGCAACAACAGTAATTACTATAGCATAGACAATCTTGCAACAATGTTATTAAAAAACACTAATTTACAAATGAATGCTGTCGTGGTTTCAATTATGTCTCCCAAAAAATGTGGTATTAATTTGGCTGGGCCATAATTCCCAGAGTTGCGTGGTTGGTCTCCATTTTGTGATTGTAATTTTATGTTAAAGAGGATTAGGGTGGGATTGTAACACCGCCGTTACCCAGGAAAGCCTTTCCCTGGAGCTGACACCCTGAATTTGGACTTCTAGCCTACTAGACTGTGAGAAAATAAATTTCTCTTTGTGAAAGCCATCCACTTGGGGTATTTCTGTTATAGCAGCACTAGATGACTAAAACAGAATTTGGTACTGAGAGAGTGGGGTGCTGCTCTAACAGATACCTAAAATGTGGAAGCAGTTTTGAAACTGAGAATGGATAGACCAGTGGCAGCAGCAAAGGACCAGCAGCAGCAGAGAACCTCCAACAGCAGAGGAGCAGCAGTGGCGGAGAGCCTGCAGTGGCAGAGGACCAGCAGTAGCAGAGAACCAACAGCAGCAGAACCAGGAGACCAGTGCAAGACGGCGCTGAAGCCGACCCACAGAGCGAGAGAGCTGAGTGCCTGTGCGCAGGAGGCTTCCTGGCGGAGTGGGGTGCCTCTGGGCACTTATTGGTGGAGCCACCGAGCTTTGGAACACTTGCCCCAGCAGGCAGATGTGGGCGTGAGGCCTGAGGGCCAAGAGGCGACAGGAAACAAAAGCAGAAGCTGAAGAGACAAGGGACACAAGAAGTTGAGCTGCCTCAGTCTCAAAAGGTATGGCCATGACCTCAGGGGTTTCTAAGGGTGGAGCCATGGCCTCTGGTTTTTCTAAGGGTGGAGTTGCCACTCAAATGGACTGGGAGAATGGTGCACCTAAAGCCGAGGTAGCAGAGTTGCTGTCCCAGTAGGCCTCGAAGGTGGAGCTGAAGCCCAGGGCCGAGGGGCCTCCACTCAGTCATCTGGAGAGTGTGGCCAATACCTAGAGTCTGGAGGGCAGGGTCACTGTGTAAATTGTCTCACAGAACAGATGATTTTCAAAGCCTTGAGGACTAATGTAATGTGTTCTGCTGACTTGCTTGGTGCCTGTTATCCCTTCTTTCCCTCCAGTTTCTCCCATTTGTAATGGAAATGTCTAGCTTGTGCCGGTTCTGCCATTGTACCTTTGGAAGCAGATAACTTGTATTCTAGATTTCACAGATGAAGAGGAATTTTTGGATTTTGGACTTGGAGTTAAGCCTTTTGCTATGATATGATGGAGTGAATATGGTTTCCATGTTGCAAGGATGTGATTTTTGGGGGGCCAAAAGGTGGAATGTCATGGTTTCAATTATGTCCCCCCAAAAATGTGTGCAGCAATTTGGCTGGGCCATGATTCCCAGAATTGTGTGGTTGGCCTCCATTTTGTGATTGTAATTTTATGTTAAAGAAGATTAGGGTGGGATTGTAACACCGCCCTTACCCAGGAAAGCCTTTCCCTGGAGCTGACGCCCTGAATTTGGACTTCTAGCCTACTAGACTGTGAGAAAATAAATTCTCTTTGTGAAAGCCATCCACTTGGGGTATTTCTGTTATGGCAGCACTAGATGACTAAGACATAGGCAGATAGGTATACCAAGAGGTGTGGGAGAGTGTAAGAGAACACACTCACCTGCAAATATAGGTTTAGTGGCGGATATTTCTACATACATAACTGTATGTGCTACTTATTTATTAATATAGACAATACAGCACACAAGGGCCACAGTGAGGGCAACTTCTTAGACATAGCCAAACACCTCAAGGGAAGAAGTTCCTAGTTTCAAACATGAAGGACTATATACTCGGGGTCATCTACATCAATTGGCACAACATTGTTCATAACGTTCTGCATCCTCCTTAAATGAGTAACATCTGGGGTCTTAAAAGCTTGTGAGCAGCCATCTAACATACATCTATTGGTCTCTTACCGCCTGCAGCGAAGGAGAGTGAAGAAAGCCAAAGATTCAAGGGATCAATTAGTCCAAAGAACTAGATGGTGCCTGGCCACCACTACTGACCACTGTGACTGGGATCACAACAGAGCGTCCCGGACAGAGCAGGAGAAAAAATTGTAGAATGAAAAATCAAATTCACAAAAAAGACAAGACTCACTGGTCTGAAGAGACTAGGGACACTCCCCAGACTATGACCCTAAGATACCCTTCTGAACTGGAACTGAAGCCTTTCCCAGAGACAACCTTTCAGCCAAACCACAGACAGGTCCATAAAATAAAAACACCTGAGAGGAACATGCTTCTTAAAACAATCAATTATACAAGATCAAAGGAGCGATACTAGCCCAAAGTCAAAAACGAGAAGACAGGAAGGGACCAAAAATCAGGACGAAAAGAAACAGGGAACCTAGGACAGAAATGAAGAGAATACTGACACATTGTGGGAAATGAAACCAATGTTATGGAACACTTTATGTAGAAACTATCCAGTGGGAATCTGTCTTGGAAGAAGTACAGCCAGAATGCTCCTTAGAGGCAAACATGGCAAGATTTCATCTCACATACTTCGGACGCGTTATCAGGAGGGACTAGTATCTGGAGAAAGACATCATGCTTGGTAGAGTAGAGGGTCAGTGTAAAAGAGGAAGACCCTCGAGGAGATGGACTGACACAGTGGCTGCAACAATGGGCTGAAGCATATCAAGGATTGTGAGGATGGTGCATGACCGGGCAGTGTTTCATTCTGTTGTACATAGGGTCTCTATGAGTCGGAACCTACAAGACGGCACCTAACAACAATCGAATGGGAAACTAATTTGCTCTGTAAACTTTCACCTAATGCACAATAAAAAAAATTAAAAATAGATAAATAAAATAACTTCTACTTTTCTCCTATTTCTAAAATAATGCAGAATTACTACAGTGTTGCTGAAGAATATCAACTATACCATGGACTGCCAGAAGAACAAACAAATCTGTCTTGGAGGAAGTACTGCCAGAATGTTCCTTAGAAGCAAGGGTGGTGAGACTTTATCTATCTTACTTTGGACATGTTATCAGAAGGGACTAATCCCTGGAGAAAGACATCATGCTTAGTAAAGTAGAGGGTCAGCGAAAAAGAGAAAGACCCTCAAGGAGATGGATTGACACAGTCGCTATAACAATGGGCTCAAACATACCTACTATTCTGAGGATGGCACAGGACAAGGTGATGTTTCATTCTGTTATACACAGGGTTGCTATGAGTCAGAACCAATTCAGTGGCACCTAACAGCAGCATTGCAGATACATTAGAGAGAAAAGAGAATCCAAATAAGAAATTAGACAGCCCACTCCCAGAGGTAGTTAACCTTTAACATCTCAGAGTACATGTTGCCAGTAGGTGTTTACATTTTGGTCTTTTAAACTTTAGGCACCCATTTCTTTACGTTATTGTTCACAGTGTTCTTCAGCAAAGCACACAATAGCAATTTTAAACCTGCTTCATGACTTGGAATCGACTCGATGGGAACGGGTTTGGTTTTTTTTGTTTGTTTGTTTTTAATATCTAGAGAGCAGAAGTGACAAAAGATGAGACAAAGCATTTACATGTATTTTCATGTGTGTAGACAGAACTTTTAAAACAGTTGCCCCTGAGTCATTTCCAACTCATAGTGGCTCCATTATGAGTTTAGTATAGAAGTGCACTCCACAGGGTTTTCAACAGCTGTGACCTTTCAAGGCAAATCACCATACCTTTCTTCTGAAAGCACCCCTGGGTAGACTGAAACCACCAAACTTTCCATTAGTAGCCAAGCCCTTAACCATTTGTGTCACCCTGGGACTCCTTTAAAATTAAACCAAAACTAAACCCACAGCTGTCAAGTTGATTCCTACTCAAAGTGAGACATTTCCTTGATAAAAATCTGTCTATATATATATTTATATGCTTTACTGGTTTTGCTTCTCTAGAGGACACAGCCTAAGACATTTGGTACTGAGAGTGGTTCTAGAGAAACAATTGTAAGGATGAGTTTTCTAAACTGGTTCTCAAGTCTGGATAGTCTTAAAGATATTGATGACTCTGCTTCCGATAGTAAAGAGGGCACCGCTAATCCATGGTGTGAGGTGGCAATACAAATGCACAAAATATCACCATCAGTAGATCAGGTATTGACGAAAGGCAAGGCTTTGGGCGATTGCATGTGTGATGTCTTTCTACAATTTTGTCATGATGAGAAGTATAAGGAAGCTGGTTGGTAGGTCCTACTTTTGCTGGATAAACTGGTGAAAGAAAGAGGTGAGCTCAGGGCTTCAGAGTCTAAGCTGAAATGCTGCATAAATGGCCTCAAATTTCCACTTGTGCCATGAAAAAAAGCCTTATTTCTGACATTGCCGAAAACCAAACCCAGAGTCTTATCATAAGAGTGGTTGAATTACTATGCCAACTCAACTGCCAAACTCAAGAGGTGTCTGAAGTTAAAGTGTGGGCATTAATTGGGAAGAAATGAGATCCTGAAACTTGGGATGGGGACCTCATACCACAAGAAACAAGAGGCAGGAGAATAGCATGTCCTTTGGATCCAGGGTCCTGGTGCTGAGAAGCTGCTTGACCCGGGAAGACTGATGACAAGGACCTTCCCCCAGACACAACAGAGAGACAGAAAGCCTTCCCCTGGAGCTGGCACCCTGAATTCAGACTTTTAGCCTCCTATGCTGTGAGAGAATAAATTTCTCTTTGTTAAAGCCATCCATTTGTGGTATGTCTGTTATAGCAGCACTAGATAACTAAGACAACATTCAACACAGATATGGTCTCATTAACATAACAAAGAAAACCCTCTTCCCAAATGGGATTACATCCAAGGATATAGGAGTTAAGATCCCAACACCTATTTTTTGGGGAAACAATTCAGCCTATAATGACTATGTACCAACCATTGTGCAAAGGGCTTTTAACTACATGATTTTATTTTCCGTGCACATTTTCAACATTATTGAGGCATAATTTACACACAATAAAATTCATCCATTTTAAGTGTAGAGTCTGATGAATTTTAATAATTTTAAACAGTCATGTAGCCACCACCACAATAAAAATAGAGAACACTTCTATTAAGTCAGAAAATTTCTTCATGCCCTTTGATCCTCTTCCTCAGTGCCCACTCCCAGGCAATCATTATTCTCCTTTCTGTAACTACAGTTTTGCCTTTCCTAGGCTTTCTAGACTTCTATACAGAGTAGACGTCTGTGTTACTTATTTTACTTAGCATAACTGTTTTTGAAATTCATCCATGTCATTTATTATTTTTTCATTAATTTTATATAGTTAGTAGTACACATGGGGTCTTCATGAGTTAGAATTGACTCAATGGCAGCTAACAATAACAATTCCATAGTCTAAAATAACAGTTTGTTTATCCAGTCACCAGTCAATGAATATTAATGGATTGTTTCCAGTTTAGGGCCATTGTAAATAATGTTGCTAAGCACATCTTGCATACAAGACTCTGTATAGACAAAAGTTTTCATTTCTCATGAGTACACCTAGGAATAGAGTTACTGGGTTGCATAGTAAGTTTAACATTTTGAGAAACGGACAAACCATTTTTCCAAAGTAGATGTTCCATTTTACATCCAAACCAACAATGTATGGGAAATCCAGTTTCTCCAGATCCTTGCGGATATTTTGTATCGTGTTTTTAACTTTAGCCATTCTAGGTGTTGTGTAGTGGTATCTCAACACGCATTTTTTCATTTGCATTTTCTTCATGATTATTGATGTTGAACATATTTTCACATGCGTATCGATCATCTGTATATCTTCTTTTGTATTGTTCAAATATTTTGCACATTTTTAATTGAGTTGTTTGGCGTATTACTGAGTTGTAAGAATTCCTTATATATCCTGAACATAAGCCATGCTTTCCATTCAAACCAGGCCTTGCTTCAAATGAAGATAGAAGACAATGGCATTCTAAGAAACACAAATAAACAAGAAACTCTAAAATATCCCTTCTTACTCGTGTAGGCTAACGCCAACCACTTATGCTGAAAATGATTACACAGAAGGAAACACAACAGTAGTTCTTTTTCCTTTCAATCATTGCTTGCTTATTAGTAAACCACGGTTGTGAGTCTGTAGCAAGAGGGAAGAATTGAGTTGTTAATGACTTAACACCTCTACTCCACCCCACTCTGATGGCCTTATGGAACCTTCTCCTCAAGAGTGAGTTTGCAACTTACTGTGAGTGTCTTGGGCAGTTCTGGTCCACGCCTGCCTCCTTGCATTCCTTGTACTCCATGCCTCACAAAATGGAGGAAATCTTTTCTCTGAAAGAAAGTCTGCTCAGAGCCAGGGGAAAGGACACCAAATCTGTCAGAACCTAAATAAATAAATAAGGATAATGTGAAGTTTTAAAGTTCAATGCAGTAGATATCTTTATACCTTGGTTATCACAAAGAGAAGACAGGGAAGCTGAAACAGTCCCTGCCCTCAGGTTTGGCAGTGAAGAAGCTGAAATGAACCAGACATGCTGATTTGAATTGTATTAAAAGTTTAACACTTAAAAAGAAAGAGAGCTTGCCAGGGTCTTTCTCATATAACCACGGCATTAGCCCATTTTGATGCAATTGTTTCTCAGTCCTCAAAGCCCTGTAGGACTACAAGTAGACTTTGCTCTTCTTTACCCATTCTCTGTTCTGCAGCAGATTGTGGGTCTGCCAAGGAGCTATTGGCACCAAGAGCACTACTTGTCCCCTTGTTTCCAGAAGCATTCCAAAGAGTGGGAAAAGCATAGGTCTAGGTGGCAGGGAAAACTGAATTTGAATCTGGCCTTCATGACTTATAGGATCTTGAGCAAATCATTGATACTTGTTGAAATTCCATTTCCTTGTGTCTAAAATGGGAATAATAATATCTGGTTGGAGATAATGTAAGTATTTAGTACTTACATATAGTTAGTTAGTGTTTCATAAATGCTTACTATTACTACTATTACGGAGCCTGGTGGTGCAACGGTTAAGCCCTTAGCTGCTAACTGAAAGGTTGCTTGCTTAAACCCACCCAGTGGCTCCACTGGGAGAAAGACCTGGCAATCTGCTTCCATAAAGATCACAGTCTAGAAAACCCTATAGAGCAGTTTTTCTCTGTCATGTGAGGTCGCTATGAGTTGAAAACTCAATGGCACCTAATAAAAAAACATTACTACTACTATTGCTACTACTGCCCTAGTGGTGCAGTGGCTAAGCATTTAGCTGCTAACCAAGAGGTCAGCAGTTCGAATCCACCAGCCGCTCCTTGGAAACCCTATGGGGCAGTACTACTCTGTCCTATAGGGTCGCTAAGAATTGGAATCAACACAACAGCAATGGGTTTGGTTTGTTTTTTTGTTTTTTGTTTTTGTTTTTTTACTGCTACTACTACTACTACCATTATGGCTATTGTGCAAGCTTTTCTCTCAGAGCTCTATGAGTTCTATCTGATTTGGTGTGATACTTAGTTCCCATCAAAATTTTACTGAACAAGCATATCATGTTGTGTATTTATATGCCTGGCAATTCTAAGACACACACACACACACACACACACACACACACACACACACTCCATTTCAGAAAACAATCTTGCCTTGACAGGAAGGAGGATGATACCCAATGGTTCTTTTCTAATTTTAGTCACTCCATGTTCCTGCGATTACCATAGCCAACTAATCAACTAAACATAATTATGCGCAATTCCAAACATATTATGAAGTAATAAGACCTTTATTTTTCATTGTGCCCTGAATGCTTGTACCATTAAAGATGTAAAAACAGAATTTAATTTAGTCCCACAGAATGGAAAGTCAAAAGAATGAAAGAGAAAATGTTGAGGCATAGCTTTTTTTTTGTTCTTTTTAGCGCTAAGGATATAAACACCTAGATCAAATTTTAAAAATGTGTGAATAGCCTGACGAGCTGCCCAATCACATATGGGACTCACCTAATTCAAGCCAATATTGTAGGAGTTTTGTCCTTAAAACCTTTCAGAACACCTGTAAGTAAGTGTCAGAAGTCTGATGAAATGCAAATGATCAAATGCATCCAGGAAGAACTGAGCACACCCGTGCCACAAACATCAGGACATCTTCTGGTTGTCCTACAGCCTGGCAAGTGCATCTAAATCCACAGTTTTCTGAGTTCAGATTTGTATGTGAAAACTGAAAAAGCAATTCCAGAAGTAGATTAATACAAAGCAAGTAAGCACACAGGTTTTTCACAGTATTTCTAATATAGCTTCTATTTTAGTATGTAATTAAATGAGATAATGTCACCGTGTTTTGTAAGCTATAAAGTAGTGGATTAAGTAGACCAAAAAAAAAAAAAAAAAACCTAAACCCATTGCCATCTAGTCAATTCCGACTCATAGCGACCCTATAGGACAGAGTAGAACTGCCCCGTAGGCATAGGGTTTACAAGGAGTGGCTGGTGGATTTGAACTGCCGACCTTTTGGATAGCAGCTGAATGCTTAACCACTGTGCCACCAGGGATCTGAATTAAGTTAGTCATTATTATCTCTAATAATGAAACCCACTAAATTATCATGAGCCACACACAGCTAAGTTATGCATCTTCTCCAATAACTTCAATATATAGCCACTGCAGTTAAAAAAAAACAGTTGCTATCAAGTCAATTCCTACTCCTGGTGACCCCATGTGTGTCAGAGTAGAACTGTGCTCCATAGGGTTTTCAATGGCTAACTTTCCAGAAACAGATCACCAGCCCTTTCTTCCGAGGCACCTCTGAGGGGACTACAACCTTTCAGTTAGCAGCTGAGCGCACTAAACTTGACACCACCCAGGGACTCCTTTGCAGAGAAAACCAAACAAAACAATAAATGCACTTTCAGAAGGAAAAGAACAAAAAAATTTCACAATCATTTGTTCATGAATTTAACAATTCTATTCTGAATTAGAAGCTGAAATATGGTGATATCAAAAGAACTATTCCTCAAAATCAACAAAGCCATAAGTTATTTTAAATTCTAGATGTATTATACCCCACTGTTTTCCCTGTAAGCTGCTGTCATTTTAATTACCACAGCACAAGACTTTATGCCATCTCCTCTCGGGTACTTTTTGTATTTGTTATTTAAATTTCCTTGGAGAACACTCAGCATATTTAAAGTTTATCATTCTCTAGGTAAAACCATGTATGAATGTGGATTCCAAATTTAGTCCTTTTTACTCTGTCCTATATAGACATACATTAAAATACTGACTGACTTTATAAGAGTACTGTTATGAATAAGACAGAAAAAATTAGAAGTGTTTAAATCCAACTAGTCAGAGCTGATATTTCAAGATCCAGGGAGGGAAAGTGTTGCATTTTTTTCCCCAGCTCTTTACTCTTATGTATCTCCTATTCTCTTAGAAGTTACAAGAAGTATGCTGAGTTTAACATCAAAGATAGATTACCCACAAAAAGGAACATTTATCAGAGAAAGTATTAATTAGTTGCTGCATAGCAGAGCTATGAGAATAAAGGAATCTGGTGTGAAGTGAGAGATAAAAGCTAGAAAACGTCTCTAATGAAGAATGGAATTTCCTTTTATGCATGTGGAAGCTTGCATGCATGTATTTATTTTTCCCATATATCTAAGATGTTTAGATGAGGAACGACATGCCATTAGCTTGGCCAGGCAAGTTTTACCTTTGCCTTTTCTGATTCATGATAGAAGAACTTTTTTATCCCTAATCCTTTTGTGAAAATGTTATAATTTTGCCCCAGGCTGCACAATGCCCCCACCACCACTCGAGTCTGAGAACTGCAAGTTGGGGGCACAAAGGAAGTATATACCTCTACTTGTGACCTGGGCTAAGATACAATGAGGAAAAGGAAAAAGCAAGAAGTCTCTTTCTTGTCCACCCAGGAGAGGCCATAGTATCCTGGGAGAATCTGTAGGGGCTTTAGCAGGGTTTAAAAGGCCCCAGTCCAAAACACTGGAAACCTCACCACACTTTTTTCTTTCCACTTGCTGACAAGTCGATTCCAACTCACGGCGACCCATGTGCGTTAGAGTAGAACCATGCTTCGTAGGGTTTTCAAGGGCTGATTTTTATTCAGAAGTAGATTGCCAGGCCTTTCTTCCGAGGTACCACTGGACAGACTCAACTGTCAACCTTTCGGTTAGCAACAGACGCCATAACCATTTGTACCACCGAGGACTCCTCTCAGCACGATAGTAGCCAGGAAAGAGTGAGGGAGCTGAGGGTACACAGACTAACAGGGAAAAAAGCTTGTCAGAAAGTCCCGGGAAGGTGGACCTGTAACATGAATGTTGGCAATCCTTCCCGCTTATAATTGCTGAATATTTTCTTAATACTACTTAAGAAAGAGGTGGAGATCAAAGAACCAGTCATAATAGGAGTGACCTAACAGACTTCCTTTACTCTATCCCTCCATTCTCCAAATTCAGATCACCTCTCTTCCTCTTCGCCCTCCTCATCTCCCCCCAAACACCCACACACTGGTAGTGTTTTGGGGATACATAATTATTCAAGAGAATTTGATCTTGCCAGCTCTTTCTTCTACTTCCAGCATTCCTTTTATCTAAGTTCTAGTGCCAAAAGACTTAGTCCTAATGGGACATCTCAATATCAACAATAATAGTAATAGCTAATGTTTCTTGAACACTTCGTATGCACCAGGCACTATACTTAGTGTCCTTTACTCTTTCAAATCACCCATCACTCAACAACCCAGTGATGTATCTACTATCATCATCCGCATTTTACAAATGAGACAACTGAGGCTTCCAGAGTGTTTAAGCAGCTTGCCTGTGATCTTTTGGCTTATATGTTGTGGAACAAACTTGAATTATCTAACTCCAGATTGTACACACTTAATCACCACTTATATTGTCAATATCCCTATGCCTTTTCTACTCATCAAAACTTAAAGTCCTGTTCACATTATCACAAAGATTAAATGAAATGAAAGGTATGTAAAGCTCCTAAACAGTGACTAGCAATACAGTCGCTGTTGTTGTTAGGTGTCATCTAGTTGATTCCGACTTATAGCAACCATATGTACCACAGAACGAAACACTGCCCGGTCCTACGCCATCCTCACAATCGTTGCTCTGCTTGAGCCCATTGTTGCACACGCTGTGTCAATCCATCTTGTTGAGGGTCTCCCTCTTTTACAGTGACCCTCTACTTTACCAAGCATGATGTCCTTCTCCAGGAACTGGTCCCTCCTGATAACATGCCCAAAGTACGTGAGACGAAGTCTTGCCATTCTTGCTTCCAAGGAGCACTCTGGCTGCATTTTTTCCAAAACAGATTTGTTCATTCTTCTGGAAGTCCGCGTCATATTCAACATTCCTCACCAACACCACAACTCAACGGCGTCAATTCTTCTTCAGTCTTCCTTATTCATTGTGCAGCTTTTGTATGCATATGAAGTGATAGAAAATACTATGGCTTGGGTCAGGTGCTCCTTAGTCCTCAGAGTGACATCTTCACTTTGTAACGCTTTAAAGAGGTCTTTTCCTTCATATTTTCCCAGTGCAGTTCATCTTTTGATTTCTTGACTGCTGCTTCCATGGGCGTTGATCGTGGGTCCAAGTAAAATGAAATCCTTGACAACTTCAAATAGCAATACTAGAGGCTCTATTTAATAGCAGGTATCCTTTGCCCAAAATCCCCTCTTCTCAACAGTAAATTATAGTATGAACCAGCCCAGATATCTTATTCAATCACTACCCCCAAAATAACAGTGCCTTAAATCCCTGTTGTTGTTGTTAGGTGCTGTAGAGTCAGTTCCAACTCATAGCGACCCTCTGTACTACAGAACAAAACACTGCCCGGTCCTGTGCCATGCTCATAATCATTGTTACACTTGAGCCCATTGTTGCAGCCACTGTGTCAATCCATTTTGCTGAGGGTCTTCCTCTTTTCCACTGACTTTCTACTTTACCAAGCATGATGTCCTTCTCCAGGGACTGATCTCTCCTGAACAACAGGTCCAAAGTATGTAAGACGTAATTTCGCCATCCTTGCTTCTAAGGAGCACCCTGGTTGTACTTCTTCCAAAACAGATTTGTTCGTTCTTTTGGCAGGCCATGGTATATTCAATATTCTTCGCCAGCTCCACAATTCAAAGTTCTTCTTCAGTCTTCCTTATTCATTGTCCAGCTTTCACATGCATATGATGCGATTGACAATACCATGGCTTGGATTAGGTGCACCAAAGTCTTCAAGGTGACATCTTTGCTTTCTAACACTTTAAGAGGGCTTTTGCAGCAGATTTGCCCAATACAATGCATCTTTTGATTTCTTGACTGCTGCCTCCATGGGTGTTGATTGTGGATCCAAGTAAAATGAAATCCTTGACAACTTCAGTTTTTTCTCCGTTTATCCCTATGGGATGGAAAATACCCTGAGGCACTCTGGGAGATGGAAGGAGGAAAGTTCTTTTAGAGTCTCCATGTGGTCCTGTTATGGGTTTCAGTGGAGGAGGGAGCACTACAGCCAAGCAGGGAACATCAAATGGCTTTGGATCTCGGTTTCCATGCTGGCCCATTTCAATCATGAGAAGGTGCTAGGTACTGGGGGGATTATTGATGAACGAAACACAGTAGCTGGGCTCAAGAACTTTCTCAGGGAAGGTAGACAAAGAAGCAATTACTGTACAGTGTTATGAAATCTGAATAAAATATCACTTTTCATAAACTACGTTACTATTGGACATTATTAGTGTTGATTTTACATAAATTAAAATAAAGACCAAAGGCAATATACTCAGAATTTCTGGAACAGTTCTAGCTAGCCAGGTAAAGAGAAGAGGGAGAATAACTTGTGCAAATATCTTGTGGTAGGCGAAACAAAGGCATGTTTAGAAACAAGGAAATATAGGCAGTCCCCAGAATACAAAGAAGTTTCATTCCTAAGTCTGTCTTTAAGTTGAATTCGTATGAAATCAGAACAGTGAGGAACAGTTCGTATCTAACATCAGTCAAATGTTTGTCTTGGTATATAGTATACCTTTCTATGCATAAAAAGCATTAAAGAAACACTTCCAGATACACTAAAACATATTTAACATAATAATACAGTAATAACAATAATAATGTTTTGATGTGTGTCACAAAGTAGCAGCCGTTTGCTATTACGAACCATTTTATGTACCTCAAATTTTTAATATAATAGGCTTTATGGGAGTGTGTTCGTAACTACGGGTTGTACGTAAGTCGGACATTTGTAACCCAGGGACTATTTGTATCTAGTGAGACTAGTGTGTGCTTCCCTAGTAGTGAAGCAAGTAGAATGCTTCAAGGATTTTTGTTGCTCGAGTTATTTTAATTCTTACCTCTTTATCTTCACAACACATCCTGACCTTAAATATATAAATGTCCCCAGCTTTGACTCTCAGACGTACCTAGGCTTGTTCAAGAAACTTGTGGCCAGTGTCTTCAGGAGGTAATTTAAATAAATTTTTTTTGATTCAAGAAGAAGATGCTGGAAGACTTGGCTCATGTGATCAGGATAAAATGGTGTTGGAGAGGACAGTGTCGTATCTACCTCAGATTACTTTGGTCTGTCCCTTAGACTCACATCTGCGCCTTCTGGAAAGAACTCCAGATAAAGCTAAGAAACTGTTTAAAATGACTCAGAGATACGAGGGCCCAAAACATACGGTAGGCTTTTTGTGAAGAAACAATTCTCCAAGCACAAGACCTAAAGTAACTCAGCTCACCCATACGTAAGCTATCTATGGGAAGGCATCACAGCAAGGAAGGCTTTTTCATCTTCCTCCCTCATGTTTTGTTGTACATAGGGTTGCTATGAGTCAGAACTGACTTGACAGCACCAACCTAACAACAACAACTCATATTCTGGCAAATTAAATAATGTATGGCCCTTTAGAATTAATATAATGAGTACATGTCAGAAAGAACAAGGGCTTGGAGAAGCTCCAACAGCATAATGAATCTCCTTTGAGCACTGTCAATAAATAAAGGAGCCAGTACTGGCTTAGACCTAGCCAGGAGGGATTCTTACTCTGGGTACAGTGCTTTCAATGGCCCCACATAGCAGAAGCCCATTCACACAACAATGCTAAAAGAGAACATATGGATCATCAAAATTAGAAAATTATCTTATTCAAAGATATAATTAAGAAAATTAAAGGTCAAGCCACAGACTGGGAGAAAATACCTGCAATACATATATTAGACGAAGGACTCATATCTAAAAACTATTAAGAATTCCTACAAATCAATAATGAAAGACAAATAATCTAATTATTTTTAAATGGTCAAAAGGCAGTGTCTTAGTTATCTAGTGCTGCTCTAACAGAAATACCACAAGCGGATGGCTTTAACAAAGAGAAATTTATTTTCTCACAGTCTAGTAGGCTATAAGTCCTTATTCAGGGTGTCAGCTTCAGGGGAAGGCTTTCTCCGTCTGTCAGCTCTGGAGGAAGGTCCTCATCATCAACCTTCCGCTGGACTAGGAGCTTCTCTGCGCAGGAACCACGGGTCCAAATGACACGCTCTGCTCCCAGCACTGCTTTCTTGGTAGTATGAGGTCCTCCATTCTCTGCTTGCTTCCCTTTCCTTTTATCTCTTGTAAGATAAAAGGTGGTGCAGGCCACACCCTAGGGAAACTCCCTTTACATTGGATCAGGGATGTGACTTTAGGAAGGGTGTTACAATCCCACCCTAATATTCTTTAACATAAAATTACAATCACAAAATGGAAGACAACCACACAGTACTGGGAATCATGGCCCAGCCAAATTGATACACACATTTTTGGGGGGACATAATTCAATCCATGATGGGCAGTAACATATATTTCACAGAAGAAGTTGGGTGCTCAATGCCATTTATTATCAGGGAAATGAAAATTAAAACCAAAATAAGATACTCCTACACACCCAGGAGAATGGCCAAAATAGTAAAAGCTGAAATTCCACATGATCACGAAGACGCAGAGCAATTGTAACTCTCATACATTGCTGGCACAAGCACAAGATGGTGCAACCACTTTGAAAAACTGCTTGGCTGCTTCTTATAAACTTAAATATACTTTTACCCTATGACCCAATAATTTCACTCCAAGGTGTTTATTCAAGGGAAATAAAAACATATCTGCATACAAATAATTAGCACTTACTGATGGAGATCAAGGACTACAGCCTTCAGTAGGGATTACACATCAACATACAGAAAACAAAAATCCTCACAACTGAACCAATAAGCAACATTATGATAAACGGAATAAATATTGATGTTGTCAAGGATTTCAATTTGCTTGGATCCACAATCAACACCCATGGAAGCAGCAGTCAAGAAATCAAACACCGTGTTGCATTGGGCAAATCTGTTGCAAAAAACCTCTTTAAAGTGTTAAAAAGCAAAGACATCACTTGGAGGACTAAGGTGTGCCTGACCCAAGCCATGGTATTCTCAATCACCTCACTTGCATGCAAAAATTGAACAATGAATAAGGAAGCCCAAAGAAGAATTGATGCATTTGATTTATGGTGTTGGTAAGGAATATTGAATATACTGTGGACTGCCAGGTAGAATGAATAAATTTGTCTTGGAAGAAGTACAGCCAGAATCCTCCTTAGAAGCAAGGATGGCAAGACTTTGTCTCACTTAGTCTGGACATGTTATCAGGAAGGACCAATCCCTAGAGAAGAACATCATGCTTGGTAAAGTAGACGGTCAGCGAAAAAGAGGAAGACTCGCAATGACATGGATTGACACAGTGGCTGCAACAATGGGCTCAAACATAGC
Source organism: Trichechus manatus latirostris (assembly GCF_000243295.1). Taxonomy (NCBI): domain Eukaryota; kingdom Metazoa; phylum Chordata; class Mammalia; order Sirenia; family Trichechidae; genus Trichechus; species Trichechus manatus. The sequence continues at coordinate 12,620,515 of NW_004443970.1, forward strand.
AACAACTGTGAGGATGGTGCAAGATCAGGCAATGTTTTGTTCTGTTGTACGTAGGATCGTCTTGAGTCGGAACCATTTCTACAGCACTTGGCAACAACAACAGCATGAATTCATTTATATGAAGTGCTAAAACTTGCAAAATAGAAATTGGAAAGTGGTTGCCTCTGGCAGGGGTTGATGGAAAGGAATGAGCAGAAAGGGACAGAGGAGACTTTCTACAGCAATGCAAATGTTCAAAATCTACATTGGGTTGGTAGTTAGATGGGTGTATACATTTGGCAAAAGTCATCTAATTTTACACCTAAAATTAAAATGTAATTTTATTACAGTAAATTATGCACCAATTTAAAAAAGAAAAAAAGAGTTTTGGGTAAAAAATAATATTATCTATAAGAATAAACTGATCAAATCCCAGATTTTAAAACATTTTCTGCCTAAAGCGTTAAGCACTTCTGTCACTCAGAAACTGATGCTCGGTTCTAGCACTGTGTGACATATAGCCCTAAACACCGCCTTTGTGACTAACACCAGTCAGGCCCCAGAAAAACATGTATTCTTGTTCTATGTTTTCTAAATAAAAGGAAACCATGTTTGAATGCCATAGGTTTATGGGTTGTGCTGCTGCAAACATGGGGGACAGACACTGATGCAGAGTAAACAGAAGATTTGAGCTGGAGAAGCAATTCAGTAAGCAGAAGAAAAGATTAACTAACTTGGAAAATTCTTCTCTTTGATAGCATGAATGCAATAGATTCTTGCATCGTAAAGTATTGTTTACGCCATTCATCCATTTCCTTGATTCTCTTTGTGATTCAGTTTGTGGTTCCAGATACACTCCTAAATTAGCCTAGTATTTGCAAGAGTTGCCAATGGTGGCTTAAGAACATTCTGCAATATTTAACAATCATGATACATTTAAATTTATGTAGATATAGGTCTGGATGTAATATGCATGAAGGGCCATACAGATTTTTTACATTGGTGAATTGATGGACAGTGAATGCCAGAAATGAAAATAGATAAACATATTTAATATAACTTAATTAAATTTTCAAAAATTAAATAAAAACTTTAAACCCAAAAAAAGCAAACCCATTGCTGTTGCGTCGATGGGTTATTGCCGTCAAGTCAGTTCTGATTCATAACGACCCTACAGGACAAAGTAGAACTGCCCCCATAGAGTTGCCAAGGCTATCAATCTGTATTGAAGCAGACTGCCACATCTTTTTCCCATGGAGTGGCTGGGGTGTTCGAACTGCCCACCTTTTAATTAGCAGGTGAGCACTTAACCACTGTGCCACCAGGGTTCCTCCAATAAAAACTTTAGATTCACTTAAATATATCTGATTCATAAATTTGATATTCATTAATTATAATTTAAAGAATATAATTTTATTCTTACCTTTTAATCTTAATGATAATTTTGGGTAAAAATATACATAACAAAACACACACCCAGTCAACAATTTTTACATGTCCTGTTCATTGACAATGATTATATATTTCACATTGTGTCACCATTCTCGCTATCTCTGCCCATATTGTTTCACCACTGTTAACTTCAACACTCTGCCCCTTAAAGTTCTCATCTATGCTTTAGAGGTACTGTTGTCATCTTGATCTTATAAAAGGGTGCAATGCTCTAGGCAAACACTATTTATCTAGATAACTGTTGTTTAGTTTAAAGACAACTTCATGGGATAGTTTCAGTTCAAAGTTTAAAGTTGTTTCCAGGCAATAGATTAGGGATTTCTCCAGTTTCAATGCATCCAGTCTAGTTTCCAATAAGAATTTGAAATTCAGTTACAAAAGTTTCCTCCTTTTCATCAAGATCCATCTATTAGGTCCCTGATCAAATGTTCAGTAATGGTAGCCAGACACCATCTATTTCTTCTCATCTGATGGCAAAGGAAGCAGTAGTTCATGGAGGCAATTAGACCTGCAGACCATTTCCTTCTCTGATTCCTGGGTCTCCTTCTTCCTTTCTTGCTCCAGGAGAATAGAGACCAATTATGGTATTTTGAATAGCTTCTAGTAAGCTTTTAAGACCCCATGCACTACTCACTGAACTAGGAGGTAGAACGAAAACTCTTAAACAAATGTTAGACCAATTGACTGCGCAGGCCCTTTAAATCATTATCCTAAATCTTTGAACCAAGAAAACTATCCTCATGAGGTGTTTGTTTAAAAACAACTTTAATATTGCTTTTAATATTTATTTTAATTTACATGTTGATGAAAATATATTTAATTTTGTACTCTTAAATTTTTATTTTATTTTATTGTTTAATCCTTTAGATCAAGGGGCAAGTTTTATTGGAATGCAACAACACCCATTATTTACATATTGTCTTAGGCCAAGTTCTCTAGAGAAGCAAAACCAGTAAAGCATATAAATATATATAGAGAGAGAGATTTATATCAAGGAAATGGCTCATGTGGTTGTAGAGACTGGAACATCCCAAGTCTGTGGGTTGTGATAGAGGCTTCTCCTGATTCACGTAGCCGCTGGGGCTAATGAACCCAAGATCAGTAGGTCAGAGAGCAGGGCTCTTGCTCACAGGCTGTGAAGAGAGATGAATCCCAAGATTGGCAGACAAGACCTCAGGTAAGCTGCTAGCTCAAGTCCCAGGAACCGGAGGTCAGACGAACAGTAGCTAGCTGCAGGATCCAGTGTGAGCAAAAAGCCCACGAACCTTGACAGAATGTCCACTTATATTCGATACAGGCCACATGCCCAAGGAAACTCTTTCAACTGACGGGCTGCTCACAGCAGATCCCATCATGGAGGGGATCACAACATCGTATGACTGCCAAACCACTGAGAATCCTGGCCCAGACAAGTTGACACAAAACCTTAACCATCACACACATTACCTATAGCTACTTTCACGCTACAATAGCAGTCGAGCAGTTGTGACAGCAAGCATATGACTGACAAAGCCTAAAATATTTAGTATTTGCTCCTTTAAGAAAAAGTTTGCCTCCCCCTGCTTTAGATCACTACTGCAAAGAGAACACAAATTACGTAAAATTTTGATTACAACATAGTGATTTTGCTGAAATGAAGGCAAGGAAAGTAAATTTTATAAAATAAATAATTTAAAATTATATACATCTTTTTTATTTATCCATAAATCCATAAATGTTTGCTCTATCACCAGAACATCCATACATCTGCAAAAGTAATAAAATCAGTCATCTTGGATACATTTTTCCAAGTTTCAGTCATCTGAAATTCATAGCTTTACAGATATTTGTCTATTTTGTCATCACAAAGGCACATTTTTTTCAAAGTAGGAAATAGTATTTTAAATAATTTGTTATTTGATTTATAACTTTCAAATAATTAGGCAAATGGTATTTGGGTCTCCATTTGTACTCATGCCCCAGGGTCTGTACATGTAAGGAGAGAAAACTAAAGTGCTCCCATATGCCTGTAACCCAGAGACCTGCCTCCTACTGCAAGAATACCTCTGTGGGGGAATTTGTGGAACAATTGAGTATTTGCTTTAACAGGATAGGTCTTGCTCTCTTTGATGTCTTTAGACCAGTATGAGGTGACATAATGTCTCTTCATTCTTCCTATGGTCTTCTGGTCTTTCATAGGTAAGTGTTGGCCAACACAAATACATACTGAGGGGAGAAAGAAATGGGGCTGGAAAGAAAGGGATTCCCCTCCCTCCCCCCGACTTTGTGGCTTTCAGTAGCTGAGTCCCTAAGTGGCGCAAACAGTTAACTCTCTCAGCTGCTAACCAAGAGGTTGGAGGTTCAAGTCCATCCAGAGATGCCTCCAAAGAAAGGCCTGGTGATCTGCTTCTGAAAAATCAGCCATTGAAAACCCTATGGAGTACAGTTCTACTCTGACACGCAGGGGTCTCCACGAGTAGGAATACACTTGATGACACTTTTTTTTTTTTTTTTGTATTTTAGTATTTTGTTCACCCCCCCTTTCAGTCCATTGATGAGGGACGGAGTTCACCCTAGGGTTCTGGGAACAGCCAAACAGGAGACATCTGACACTGGATAGATGAAATGGATGACAGTTTATTAGTTACATATACTTATAGCCTTGAGAAAGAAGACACCACACACCTATGCAGGCTACGAAGGGATTGCACTCAAGAACAACGTGAACCAGAAGGGGCTGTGGGAGGCAGGCTTTGTAGCAACACGAGGAAGGTGTACCCTCCAGGTCCTGTGGAAGAATGTGATTGGCTGTTTGAATAATTTCATCATCCGACGGGGAGGTGAAGCCTGTTAGGTTGACCACTGGATAGAATGCAGCTCATGGGGGAACAAGTTGAATAGGGAACCTTTCTGGCTATGTGGGGGGCATAGCAAGTGAGAGCAGGTGTCTTAGTCATCTAGTGCTGCTCCAACAGAAATACCACAGGTGGATGGCTTTAACAAAGAGAAGTTTATTCTCTCAGTCCAGTAGGCTACAAGCCCAAATTTAGGGCATCAGCTCCAAGGGAATGCTTTCTCTGTCAGCTCTGGTGGAAGGTCTGTGTCATCAATCTTCCCTTGGTCTGGGAGCTTCTCTGCGCAGGAACCTTAGGTCCAAAGGACCCGCTCTGCTCCCGGCACTGCTTTCTTGGTGGTGTGAGGTTCCCATGTGTCTCTGCTCGCTTCTCTCTTTTATATCCCAAAAGAAATTGGATTAAGACACTATCTAATCTTGTAAACATCATCCATATAACCTCCTTACAGTGATAGAATTTACAGCACATAAGGAGATCATATATAACCTCATCATATTGATAGAGTTTACAACACATAAGGAAATCACATCAGATTACACAGTCATACAATACTGGGAATCATGACCCAGCCAAGTTGACGTTTTGGGGGGACACAATTCAATCCATGACAGCAGGGGAACTCAGAGTTAGAACTCTGGAGCCCTGTGAGGCCCAAAGATATCAAGACAGCACACAGTATGTTGAAACATCCCAAACTAAGCAAGTAAACAAAGAAATAACTGCATATTAAGGAAGAGAATAACTTACAGAGCAAGTGAATCTCCTAAGGTCTCCCAGCCCACAGTGGAGACATTTTCCATTATTATGCAGGGAATTTAAGTTCCCATTTCTTCCTCTTCCTTCTCTAGTCTAAACCCAGGGTTCTTTCTATGCATAAGAAATTGGGACCTTTACAATGACTTCCTCTCTACCCTTGCTCACAATTCTTAATTCTAGAAAACCCCAAGAGAAGCTTGGAGATTTGTTTTTCTTCTATTCTTCTCTCTTGACCTAGATCAAATTCTTAGACAGAGTTTCTACCTACCAATGGTCTCTGTAACCAGGAAGGGGGTAGGAGATAGTATAAAGATTTTCTCACTTTTAAGTGTAAACCATTATGAATTTCCTTCAATATTTTTTCAGGTTTATATAACCTGGCCAAGATGGAAGAACAAAGTTTTCCTGCTCTTGCTATCTACATCTCTACCTCACTGAGCCCTCATATTCATCCTGCTGGTTTAATATGTTTTAGGCTGGCAAATTTATCATTTCTTGAGCAGTAAACATTGCCTAGAACAGAGACAGTGTCAGAAGATGCTGGATGGACTGTGCAGTTAATGAAGCTTAAATTGTACGGGCCCTCACTTGCACAGGTCCTTGCAAAGCACATGATTTTGTGAAATTTGCCAAAGTAAGACCACTGTCTCCTTCCATTCTGACTTCTCCTCCATCACAGGTACCCTCATATTAAGCGATGTTGAAATGGCTACATACATTGCTTTTAATCTAGCTAAGGGAAAATTGACTAGGGATCAATTTCGTTTGTGGTTAGTGGGATACAGTCATGTGGTTCACAATCACTCTGTCTATAATTAGGTTGTTGTTAATTGTCCAGTGGAGGATTACTCCTATCACCCACCCTGCCAGCTCATCTCTCATGATAATATGAAGATCAGGGCCAAAGGCTGCACTGAAGTATGATCTTGTGATAATTCGTCATGATTTATTTTCTCATTATAATGAGTTGTTACTCTATCTAATGTTATATTCATAAATTTGTATTCTTTGTTCTAAAGAAGGTCTCCAAAATTATACCAGCTTCTAAGCCCATAAAACTTGGGAATGTCCTTAATGGATGCTTAGTGCAGGAGCAAATCCGCTTCCACAATCAGATAAATTCAATAGTTCAATTTTGTTAAAAAATTAAAGGTATTAAATTCAATGTCTTGATCTTTAAAAACCACTCCAGTGTATCAGGAAGAGGTTGGAAAAAGCAAAAACGCATGTACTTAGCAGTCAGATGCAAATGGATTTTCTTCCTACCTCTTAATAGTTTTAACTTGATCAAGTGATTTAATTTCCTTGCACCTCATTTTCCCTATCTGTAAATAAGAATAATAATACTCACTCTGGACAAACATTCTGAGGATGAAATGAGATGATGTATACGGATCACTGAGTCAGTACTAAGCATGTCAAACACATTTACGAAAGTTTTGGAGGCATGGTATAGAAGTTGAGTGCACAGACTCTGGAACCAGATGATCTAGTTTAAAGCCTACCTCTGAACCTAGTTAGCTACACAGTCTGGAACAAATCATTTAACCTCGCTGTGCTTCAGTGTTCTCATCATTAAAATGGGAATAAAAATGGCATCTATTTCATAAGATGATTATGAAGATTAAATGAGTTAATATTTCTAAAGCACTTACAGTGGGATCTTTGACACACAGTACGTTGTCTCAAGGAGCCCTGGTGGCACAGTGGTTAAAGCGCTTAGCTGCTAACCAAAAGGTAGGTGGTTTGAACCCAACAGCCACTCTGCGGGAGAAAGATGTGGCAGTCTTCTTCCGTGAAGATTTGCAGCCTTGGAAACCATATGGGGCAGTTCTACTTGGTCCTATAGGGTCACTGTGAGTCAGCATCAACTCCACGGCAGTGAGTTTTGTTTTGCTTTGCTTTTTGTTTTATGCTATATCAGTATATATTAAATTATCAGTTATTTATTTATTGAAAATCTTTATTCCACTGGACCAGAAGTGTTCTATTAGGTACATACGGAAGAAGGATAAGCATAACATTATCTCTGAAAATGTGGGAAGTTTGTTCTAATTAAATTCGCATTTCATTGTTCGCATTTCATGTAGTTGTAGATTTATGGACAACTTTTTAAAAAGCCAAGGTTTTGAATCTATGGCAACATGTTCTGCCTTGTTACTACACGTAAAACCCCCAATTATACTACTTGGTTACTGCCTTCAAAAGTATTTTTGGTAACAGTTAAACAAAAAGAGTTCCAACAAAAAGACTATTGTTTTCCCTGGGATCCTAGAAAGTTTAATTAAAATGCCAACATGATCAAGCAGGCTAAGAATGTTTTCTCATTATTCCAATTAAGAATCAGTAAGATTTGATTAATATTATTCTGGCTGCTTTAGGTTCTGGCAGATCTGTATATTTTCATTTAGTTCCTCAACTCTAGTATATCCTATTAATTATCTCTCTCTTTCTCTCTGACTTACTCTTCTTCAATATAATTCTTTTTTTTTCCAAATGGTCTCAGAAGCTTTTTCCTTATAATAGTAAGGATTATTTTAAGTGCTACAGTTAATTTTAGTAAAAAAAATTTGAATACCATTTTGAGTTAATTCATATCTCAGATTCTTCATATAAAAGGAATATGTAAGTTTTAAGAAACGGAACTTTCTCAGGCTTGATAAAATTTACTATGTAATTCAGTGCCTACCAGAGAATTAAAAGGATTATTTATGTTCCCCAGACTCAGAGAATTAGGGAAACACTGAACTGTGCTGATTTTTTTAAACACACAGTTGGAATTATTTAGTAATGCTTCATTTGTATGCCAAAAGCCCAACACATATTAAAATAGGTACGTAGTTCTGTGCTGGTTTCAAGGAAATAAAGGTGAGCTAGCTTATTATCAAAGCCTATATATTCAATTCCAACTCCAAAATTATACAAATGTGGAGCCACGTTTGAAATTCTAAATGGATACAAGTCTAAAATTCAAAGTTATGAGTCCCAAAGAAATAACTCACTCTTTTATATATTTGCAATATTATAATTCTAGTTTATAAGATAATTCTGACTAGGTGTATGCAATGGTTTTCTATGGGGAAAATGCCTAGTTAGCACTCTTTTTCAGCCTGGTGATTGTGCAGGTGTTTTTAAATATGTTATGACACCCGGAGATTTTGGAAACGGTCATACGTTTTATAAATAATATGAATAAACGCAAGATAGACTTAGGCTGTAATTTCTGTGAAAACCCTAATTCTGAATTGAATGACTGGTGTTTTTAAGCCTTACCTGCATATACATGGAAATAAAGTGTGAGTTTTAAAAAGAAGGGTATCTATAATTCTATTCTAACAGTTCGTGTGCTTTGTTTCTTGTAGTTGTGTATATAGCACGTCTGTAGTGTATATGTAGTATGTATGGATATAGTGTGTATGTAATATGTGTGCATGTGGGGGGGTGTGCATATGTGCACATCTGCAGGTTTTTTGTTCCTTGTCTATGAAAAAAACTACAGTGATTTGAAGACGCAATATATTAAACATGATTGTATCAAGAGGTCAGCTTCCCATCTTGGGGTTAGTTTCATTCTTTCACTCATTTAATTATTTTTGGTTTCCTTATTTCAGTATTTGAAAGAAGAAACAAAATATACTTACTCTTCCCCATCTGCCCACGGCCCTCGCAGCTGGAGGCTGACGCACCTGGCTCTTCTCATCCCCCCAGGTACCGATTCACGTCCCAGGAAGATACACTTCTTGACAGCACTTTTGTACACAGAATGCTTTTCAACTTCATTTACCCAGACTGCATTAATTTAAAAATGGAAAGAATTAGTGTGAATACAATTATTATCATTTCATATGATAAAATAGCCCTTAATTTATCCAGCTCTTCCCTGATGGCCTAAAGAAAGGAGTTCTAAGTGATGAGTGCTTCCTTTTTAAGAAATGAAAAATTGCAGCTCTTGAACGACACTAGTGACAAAGGTAAACTCCGTGGAGAGAATTGCATGCAGTATCCTGATTCATTCGTTGACGAAAAAAGGAAAAATATGATGTCACATGGTAATGTGCTCATTTGTTTTTGCAAAATGGACAAGAACCAGTCATTAACTGTGTTGCATCTTAATTGTCTTTGCTGTGCATTCTTTACCTCAAGTTTTAGGTTTAAAGTAAAATAAAAAAAAAATACACTCCTTTCTGAATGGATGACAGACCTCAATGAAATAATCCCATAAAACACATACTTAATGCCTGGTGTCCGGCGAGTACTCAGCAAATGATAGTTCTTATTTCAAAACCAAATATCAAAAAAATCTTTTTCTACCATTTCTAATTATAAATATCTTTTTAAAACTCATACCTTACTCCCATGCTTATAATATGAAATAGTGTTATCTTACTAAAATATTTTTACTATTCATTTGCTTTTAAATTTGTAATTATAAAAATACTCATTTCGTTCTATTCCAAAATTGTGTATTCAGAGTTTTATACTCTAAATGTGTTTTGAAATCAAGTTCCTCTATTTTCAATATGACATATTTTCATCACTTGCACAGTTGCTAATGTTTAAAGAATTTCCCCATATTTCATTTTATCAGCAGCTGCTGCATCTCCAAACGACAATACCATGCAAGCCACAATTTGTCCTTTATTGTGAATTAATGAGAACATAAGAAGGATACATAATTTAAATTTCCTTATAGATTCTTTAAGTTTATTTCTAAGAAATAAACAATATCAATGACTCAATCCTCCTGAAAACTCTAAGTTAAAACTCGGAATTAACTTCAAAGTTACTTGCAATGAAGAAACTGAGAGAGAAAATTGAAAGTAACAATTCATTATGGTTGAACTTGAATGTGTCCCATCTTTGTCCCTTTGTGATGGTGCTTAATTTTAACTACACGAATTGCATTCAAGACGCATGAGCTCCTTTGTCTCATCACAGGCTGCCAAGAATCTCTTTAGACATTCACCTGGGTTAATATGCATATTATTGTTCTTCAGTCTGTAAAACGAAGCTTTGGACAGAATCTATTACGTGTGTGTGCTGGTTTGCCTCAGCAATTGTTCCCAAATGCATATTAGTTTTATTTTTGTTATTTTTAGCTCTGGTCCACCTGGGTCCTTGTGCCCTGAGCCACAGCCTAGGCTTTGGATGAAGACAGCTGTGACAAGGGGTGGGGGTGGGGATTGAGTCCCAAGTGTCTAAAGGATTGTGTAACCCCTAGGAGGTTTTCACCATCCTGAGAACATGCCCTTGACAGCAATCACTGAAGGCCTTCAAATGTCTCCTTGTTTATCCAAAGTGATTCCAGCAGACATTAGTGTCCTAAATGCCTAGAAATAGAAGAGATCTGTGGTCAAAAAATTGGGAAAAGTGTATATTGTATCCCCACTGGAGAGCTACTTTGTACATTATTGTACATATTGAGACTCTGACAAGTCATGAAGAAGTCCATTGTTTTGGATTGAAATGTGATCTCCCAAAATACGTGTTGATATCCTCACCCTTATGCCTATTAATGTAATCCTGTTCGGGAAAAGGGTTTTCTTTGTTATGGTAATGAGGTTATATCAGTATAGGGTATGTCTTAAATCTAACTGCTTCTGCGATATAAAAAAGAGCAGATTAGACACAGAAGCAAGCACAAATTGAGCAAGATAGACGTCACATGAAGATGACCAAGGAACCAAGGAATGCTGGAAAAGACAAGGGTCTTACCCTAGAGTGGACTGAGAGAGCCTTCCCTTAGAGCCAGTGCTCTGAATTTGGACTTCTAGCCTCCTGAACTGTGAGGAAGTAAATTTCTGTTCTTTAAAACCACCTACTTGTGGTATTTCTGTTACAGCAGCACTAAGAAACCAAGACACACCTTTAACTTTATTTAACCCAGGATTCCCAAAAATATTTTAACATGAGCTCTTTTCACAAAACAGCCATAGAGGCTTTCCTTTTTACATTTATCTGTTGTCC
>NW_004443970.1:12639328-12667351 GCF_000243295.1 Trichechus manatus latirostris
TAGGGTTTCAGGATTGTTGATTCTCTGTTTGGCTTAGTTTTTCGGATCTTTGTTGTGGAGGGACGGCGTGGTGCTTCTGCCTAGACCGCCATCTTGCCGGAGTCTCTGTCCAAGTTTTTTGCAATGAACATCAAAACAACAAAAGTATTAAAAAAAAGAAGGAAATAATTAAATTTGCCACATTAATGGAGTAGAATGTCCGTGAGCAATCTCAGAGATCCTGATTTACCTCACTGCACTTTTCCAGTATATAAAGCACAACCAAAATCACATTCTCTGACCCATTTTATTGTTTAGAGCAGCATTTCTCCAAGTCTGTTCTATACACCGTTAGTTCCCAGAGATGTTAATGAATGTTCCCCCAAAAAGCATTTCAGCGTCAAAAAGCTTGGGTTCTACAAAGTCGTGATTGGACTTCTTAGAACAATTAATATTATAATGCAAATTGTGCATTTCCAAAGGGGATGAACATGCTACATTTTACCAAATTTTTTTGACTATAGATCACCTCTTTGTTAGTAGTATCACAAGGGACTTTTGGCATAAAATATTAGCTCGAGAAGTGTTTGAAGACACAGAAAAGGTGTGGATTAACATGGTTTTAGCAGTTGACCTATGGAGTCCCTGGGTGGTGAAAATGTTTAATGCACTCAAGTGCTAACTGAAAGATTAGGGGTTCAAGTCCACCCAGAGGTGCCTGGAAAGAAAGGCCTGGCAATCTACTTCTGAAAACAGCCATTGAAAACCCTCTGGAGCACAGTTCTACTCTCTCACACATGGGATTGCCATGAGTGAGAATCAACTCAGTGGCAACTGTGTGTGTATTGTAGAAATTGACCTAAAACCTTGGCTCATCTTGGCAATCTTACCAACAGAAAAATTTAGAGAAATTAGCCTGATAACTGTAAGAGATGTTTTCTCTTTCAAGGAAATATATGTGTATTTTTGATCAAAACATATTTCCTCAACTGAACAAAAGGATATATATACACGTGTATACACACACACACACACACATTTTTTTTTTCATTTGATCAGCCAATATTTGTTCAGTGCCAATTCTGTGCCAAAATCTTCAGCAGGTATACTACTAAAGATACAAAAGCCCATAGGCAAGTCCCCAAGCTCTGAGAGTTTATAGTCTCATTGGTGAGGCAGCCATGCAAATAAACCCAGACTATGATAACGGCAGAGTCCCTCAGTGGTGCAAAAGGTTAACTTGCTTAGCTGCTAACAAAAAGGATGGAGATTTGAGTCCTCCCAGAGATGGCTCAAAAGACCTGGCAATCTACTTCCCAAAAAAATCAGCCATTGAAAACCCTATGGAGCACAGTTCTACTGTGACACACATGGGGTCACCATGAGTTGGAGTCAGCTTAATGGCCACTGGTTTGATTTGATAACTGCAGGGACGAAGATATGTCTAGAAAGTCATGGAGCAAAGAAAAAGGACCCAGAATTTGAAGAAATTTGTTTCAGGGAGGGTTTCCTGGAAGCGCAGATAACTGAGCTGAGACGCCCAACTCCTACTTTACCCATTCCCCACCCTGCTTCCACCAACGATCTTATAAAGCATGGAATCACATCCTATAAATTTATCTTCTTTTCATACCTCTGACACCAGTGGCAACCTCTTCAAAATTTGGATTGAAAGCCATGCTTACCCAGTGGTAATAAAATAGTGTCATTAAAATAATAAATGTGATCCCTGGTGCTTTATATAGAACAAGAAATTACCACTAATGAAGACAGAAAAAACAGTATTGACTCCAAGAATGAGGTGGGACTGTCATTCAGATCATCCATGTTGAAGAAATACTGAAAATCCTCTCTTTTCGCTGACTACAATCTGCTGCTTAATTGGACCTTTGAACCATTGAATCATTAATTTTAAAAAATCACATTTTGCCAGCCAATTACTCAGCATCCCGTGACATGATCAATGATGTTAAAGGTTTTCAGCTCATTGTATTAATCAATAAAGCACAGAATATAAACAAAAAAAAAAACAACTATCAGCTGATTTGGATCCATTGCTGATGAACTGCTGTTTAAAACAACTAATAATGAAGTAATGCTTGAAAACTGAGGGCAAAGGCCTAATTGATTTTTCAAAAGTAAGAACACTCTAAATGCTCAATTAGTTAATAATTTGCCTACTAATTGATTTCTTCAAGGTGTCTGACTGGCAAAATTGAGAAAGGTTCTATAATGGCTATCCTACAAAAAGCTTGTTTCTAGGCATCTAGGAAGGTTAGAAGATCAATTTAGACTCCCCTTAATAGTGTTGGAAACTTCCTCCAAGGATGAAAGAGTAACTATCAAAAACAAAGAAATCATCAACTAATAAAACTCTGCGGAATGTGCTACGAAATGAACTAATTTCATGAAGAATACTAATAAATTAAATGAAAAAAGAAATAATGAAACAATGCAAATATGTGTTAGAAGTAACAGACATCTACCAAATGCAAAAGAACAAGTTTGAGACTGAGAGACTTGTGATTAAAACACTTTTAATTGCAGGTAATGAACTAAATAAAGAGAAATGAACACAGGAGGATGCTAAGAATTCTTCTAATTCTATTTTATTCCCTAAGTTTATATCTTCATGAAGGTATGTAAATGGTGTAATGGAGATCATAGGTGTCAAAAAGAAAAATCCAAACACATCCTAAGGCTAGACTGCAATGTTAACAGCATATTAGTAGCTATCAATGATCGAACACTTACTGGGTGCCAGTCACTTTTCTAAGTATTCGATATAGATTAACTCACTTACTCCTCACAAAATCCTATGAAATTAAGTTAAAGTGTCTTTCCAGCTGGTAAGTGCAGCCTGTAAATTGTATGTCAGAAACTCTGGTGGCGTAGTGGTTAAGTGCCATGGCTGCTAACCAAAAGGTTGGCAGTTCACAATCCAACAGGCACTCCTTGGAAACTCTATGGGCCAGTTCTACTCTGTCCTGCAGGGTCACTGTGAGTTGGAATCTACTTGAAGGCAATGGGTTTTTTTTCGTTTGTTTGTTTCTAAGTGATATGTCCCAAATCTGAATCCGGAAAATCTTCCTGAAGTGTCCACACTCTTAATCTCCAATCTCCCTTATCTCTATTTTGCAAATGAAGAAATTCTGATCAAGTAATTTGTTCAAAGGCCACAATCCCAGAATATTTTCTTTTAGGAATTTACAGGGCTGACATCAGAACACTTGGTCTTGTGGCACAAGCATGGACAGAGAGGCCAAAGTTTCACCACTAAGTAGCAACAGGTGACTTTTGATATTTAATTGGGAGGTTTTATTCAAGATCCAAGAGCCCCAGTGACACAGTTAAGCCCCCAGCTGTTAACCAAAAGGTTGCCTGTTCAAACCTATCCAGCGGCTCCGAGGGAGAAGGAACTTCTGTTAAGAATACTGCCAAGAAAACCTTATGGGGCAGTTCCACTCTGTCACATGGGGTTGCTATGAATCGGAATTGACTCAAGGGCACCCAACAACAAACTTCTCCTTGCTCCTCCGTGCTCTTCTTCCTCTCCCTCTCTCCTCCCATAGATTTTTGTGGATTTTTTTTTTCCTTTGGTAAATATATGGGTAAAAACAATTTACCATTTCAACAATCTTCACATGTACAATTCAGTGACATTAAATACACTCATCATGTGGTTCAACCATCACCATAAACCATTCCTGAATTTTTTGCATCGTTTTCAACAGAAGCTAAGGTCCCTATAGCGTCACTATGAGTCAGAATTGACTCAACGGCAATGGGTTTTTTGGTAAAGTCCCTGGGTGGGGCAAACAGTTTGCGATCTATTACCAACTGTGCAGGACCCGGAAGGGTTTCATTCTGTTGTACGTAGGGTTGCTATGAGTTAGAACCAACTTCACAGCCTAACAACAACAACACCACTAACCTAAAGATTGGCAGTTCGAACCCACCTGGTGACTCCATAAAAGAAAGGCCTAGCAATCTGCTTCCATAAAGATTAGAGTTAAGAAAACCCTATGGAGCAGTTCTATTCTGTAACACGTGGAGTTGCCATGAGTGAGAACCCACTCAATAGCATCAGATTTCATTTGGTTTTTTTAAGTGTCCCCTAAGGTCTCCTCTCATGGTTTTAATACAACCATATGACTTTACTAATTTTTCAGGTGTGCTTTGAAAATATATTTTTTTTATTGTACTCTAGATGAAGGTTTACAGAGCAAACTAGTTTCTCATTGAACAATTAATACACATTTTTTTTGTGACATTGGTTGCCAACCCCACTACATGTCAACACCCTCCCCTTCTTGACCTTGGGTTCCCCATTACCAGATTTCCTGGCCCTTTCTGCCTCCTCGTCCTTGCCCCTGGGCTGGTGTGCCCATTTAGTCTCGTTTTGTTTTATGGGCCTGTCTAATCTTTGGCTGAAGGGTGAACCTCAGGAGTGACTTCATAACTGAGCTATAAGGGTGTTTGGGGGCCATACTCTCAGGTTTTCTCTGTCAGACCAGTAAGTCTGGTCTTTTTCTTTTTTTCTTTTTTGCGAGTTGGAATTTTGTTCTACATTTTTCTCCAGCTCTGCCCAGGACCCTCTTTTATGGTCCCTGTCAGAGCAGTTGGTGGTGGTAGCTGGGCACCATCTAGATGTGCTGGACTCAGTCTGGTGGAGGCTGTAGTAGTTGTGGTCCCTTAGTCCTTTGAACTAATCTCCCCCTTGTGTCTTTGGTTTTCTTCTTTCTCCCTTGCTTCAGACAAAGTGAGACCGGTGGAGTATCTTAGATGGCCACTCAGAAGCTTTTAAGACCCCAGACGTACTCACCAAAGTAGAATGTAGAACATTTTCTTTGTAAACTGTGTTATGCCAACTGAGCTAGATGTTTTTTTTCCTCTAGACTGTGGTCCCCAGACCCCTCAGCCCAGTAATTTGGTCCTTCAGGGAGTTTGGATGTGTCTATGGAGCATGTGAAAATATCTTTGACAAGCACAAATTGTATGTAAAACTTATAAAGTAGGAAGATTATTTGCACTAGTCGGAATATGTATGTATGTGCATATAAATATTCTAACTTCATTACTGCAAATTACTAATATGATGATCAAAAAACAGCATTAGCTAAAAATATCAAGCATTAAGTTAGTTGCTGAGCTAATGGCCAGAAAATAATTACATCATAAAAACCATCTGTCAAAGCACAGGATCCAGAAGACCCAAAAGCTTGGGGGAGGAGAAGTCAGCCCTGAGTACAGGGCAAGGAGCTGGCACTGAGAGTCCAGACTTTGGTCTCTAACTTCATTTGTCACCCCACCCACAGTTAGCATCAGCTGCTTCAGTCAACACCAAATGATCTAACCCGTTGACATCTAGTGGACTCCAATTCAGGGTGACACCATGTGTGTCGGAGTAAAACTGTGCTCCACAGGATCGTCAAAGGCTGACTTTTTTTTTTTTTTAAAGTATATCATCAGGCTTTTCTTCCGAGGCACCTATGGTTGGGCTTGAACCTCCAACCTTTTGGTTAGCAACTGAGCGTTTGCACTATGCAGGGACTCCAAATGATCCAAGGCCAGACAGAAATGTTGCAAGTCTTTGCCCCTTCCCCTTCCCTATCTCTTGTTATCATCCTCTGGGAAAATAGAGTATAAACAGTGAACACATTTTAAAGAATCAGGAGAAGTGAATAACCTTGGCTTGGAATTGTTTGTTATTAATAAAAAAAAGATAAGGACACTTAATTAGGGTTTTAAGATTCAAAACCAAGGTCTTCCCTTTCCTTATTTTGAAACTAGAAATCAGCTTTCTTACCACTTCGTGTGATTGGGAGAATTAATCAGATAATATATCCAGTGTACCCAGACATTGGTGTCCAATACATGTTAGTCATCCTCCTTCCCCCACATACCCCTATCAGCTCTCCTGCCCACTATTTCCTCATTGTATTGAAGAAACCATTGCTTGGCCCAAGTGTTGAAAGCCAGCCATCCCTCCCCAGCCTCAAGTTTCTGATTTCCATTCCAAAGTCTGGCTGCCACAGTCATAAAAGTCAAATCCTCCAAGCTGCACATTTTCTCACCATCTCTGATAACTTTTGTATAGATGACCTTATTGGAAGGTCATCCATCTTTGCCTGAGTGAAAAAGTAGGCTACATATTTCCTTTTTCCCTCTGACCTGGCCCTTATGCAGTCAGTCATATTGATTGACTGAGGGAATTACATCACATATAGAGAACAAAGTTAAATTCCTGGCTTTAGAATTCCAAATTGTTCTTCTGAAACTCATAGCTTAGAAGTTTTGAAATGAAATTATTTTCTTTTCTAAATATTAGGATTTCTTTTTCTTTTCCTTTGATTTTTTGTTTTGTTTTGTTTTATGTTTTTTGTTTGCTTGTTTTTAATCAAACAACCAAAAGCTTTGTTTTAAATATTGTGTAGTAAAGAATGGAACCTTACCCAAAGAGAGGTCTGGCCTTTGCCCTTGGCTTCTGGGAAGTTATCTCTAAAACCTTGGAAAGTCATGCCTCATAAGAGTATTCTTGTTTGCCTGGGGGTCTTGGGCCATACCAGATAGTAACAATGTGATTTAGGCTATGGCCACACCAACAATGTGATCTGGAGTGGTGGCTTTGGGTCACGTGGTATCAGCTCAGCCTCCAAAGGGTCTGGAAACTGAGGTCAGCCACAGAGGCAACCAACCAGGTTTATGTGATTGAGCCCCAGTAAAGACTCTGGAACCAAGGCTCAGATGAGCTTCCCTGGTTAGCAATACTCCCTGCATATTGAAACTAAGAAAGTAACACTGTCCACAACTCAGTGGGGAGAGGAGTGCTGGAAGCTTGACATTTGGAACATTTTCTACCCCATTTGTCTCTTGGCTGATTTTAATCTTCATCACTATAATGAACCATAACCCTGAGTTCTGTGAGTCCTTTTAGTAAATCCTAACTCCAAGTCCAGCGCTCTCTTCACTGTGTTCTAATAAATGTATTCTTGAGTATATGGGAGCAAGTTTCATATACATAGTCATAGAAGTACAAAATATTGTGTGTGGTTCTTATTATGAGACAAATCAGTAAACTCTCTTTATTGGACATTTTATGTTACCTTCCATTTGTGAATTTGAGACCAATTTATTTCTATATTAAAAATATTTAGAGTGTCTTTGATGCCTAGTAATTCTTCTAAGTCTGTTTATAAACTTTGTTATTAGAAATGGTAAATCAGGTTTACTAAGAAGTTTTTAAATACTAAATTGTTCATTTTCATTGTCTCTAACTCGAAACCAAGAGAATTTATTCTTGACTGCTCCTTTAAAAGGGTATCCAAATTTCATATGCTGTCCATTTTTTTGAAGTCCATAAAAAATCTATTTATTCTACACATATGTGAAATAGGAAATAGATGGTTATCTTTAAAATTGAAAATTGTTTCCATATATTTAACATGCAAT
Organism: Trichechus manatus latirostris; assembly: GCF_000243295.1. Classification (NCBI taxonomy): domain Eukaryota; kingdom Metazoa; phylum Chordata; class Mammalia; order Sirenia; family Trichechidae; genus Trichechus; species Trichechus manatus. The sequence goes on from NW_004443970.1 coordinate 12,646,760, forward strand.
ATTTAGACATCATTAGAAAGAACTCGTAAGTTCCAAAAGACTAGAAGTTTACATTTTCAGTGGCACAATAGAAAAACATATATTTATGATTGTATTCTTAAGAGTTTGTTTTATTACATCTTGTATTCATGTGAAGTGTTATTTTGCTGTGGATTTAAAAGAAAATAAGACTCCCCCCCACCCCACAGTCATACTTGGAAGGGGAGCAATATTTTATGGTAGAAAGAGCATTGGCATAGGCATTAGGCATCCAAGATCTTCCTCTGTGCCACCTTGAACAAGTCATCTCACCTTTCTTGTGATCACTTTTCTCCCCAATAGAGTAAAACAATGAGAGTAGTCGATCTCAAACATCTTATATACCACGACTCCATGCTTCTGAGACTCTAATGCATGACAGATAGAAGGAAAGAGATGTGATGGGCTGCATCCAGCAAGTTGGACTAAACCATCACTTAAGGTCATCATTAATGATGATGATGACGATGATGATGGTGTTGATAATGATGATGACAAATAAGAATGACTGAGCACTCATTACATGCCAGACACCGTTTGTGGTCAACTGATTGTAAACATGGCCTTGCTTTTTCTCGCCCAGACACCATATCCATGCAGTTCCTCCCATTGAGAAGTGGAGCCTATTGCCCACCCTTTAAATCAGAGGTGGCCTTGTGACTTGACTTGGTCAAAAGAACATGAAGGACATAATGATGTGACGGTCTAAGCCTTTATTCTCACTCTTGGAGCTCTGCCACCACATGAGAACAGGCCCAGTCGAGTCTGCCAGAAAATGAAAGACCACATGGAACCAAGGCCAGTCACCCCTTGGTCCCAGCCACAGCCCCAGATATGTGAGGGAGCCCAGCCACGATTAGCCGAGCTTCTAGCTATCCTGCAACTGCCTGCAGATTCACAAGTGAGCCCCACAGAGCAGAACCACCAAGCTAACCCATATATCAGTGAGAAATAATAATAAATGGTTATTATCTTCAGCCACAAAATTTTGTCGTGGTCTTTTTAGCAGAATCCTTGTGGACATAGGTAATTGTTGTTGTTAGTTGCCATCGAGGTGGCTCTGACTCATGGCGCCCTTATGTATAACACATCAAAATATTGCCTGGTCCTGCTCCATCTTCATGATCGTTGGTATGTTTGAGTCCATTCAGCCTAGGGGGCTTATCTTCTAGCAATGTTTCAGACAATATTCTGTTGTGATCCATAGGTTTTCAGTTGCTAATTTTCAGAAGTAGGTTGCCAGGCCTTTCTTCCTAGTCTATCTTAGTCTGGAAGCGCTGCTGAAACCTGCCTATCATGGGTGAACATGCTGGTATTCGAAATACCAATGGCATAGCTTCCAGCATCACAGCAATACCCAAGGCACCACAGTAAGACAAACTGACAGATGAGTAGTGGAGATAATTATTACCCTGTACTAAATACATCATATGGTTTTCTCATTTATTCGTCAAAACAACCCTATAAGATAGGTATTATTATCCCACATTACAGATAAGGAAACTGAGGCAGAGGGAGATTGAGTAATTTGTCCCAAATCATAAAACTGTATTTTACTGATTACAAATCATTTTCAAAATTAAGATGCATCATTATTTTATATATCACAAAGAAAGAAAAATGATATGACTTAAAATAAGACACATCCTAATTTCAGAGACATCAAAATATGAAAAAGAAGAGGTATGCCTTACAATCGATGAAATGTGGCAGTATGTAGTGGGGGCCAGGACTTTGGGCTGGGCACTTTCATTTATTTGAAATAATTTGAGGCACTTTATAGGGTCGCTATGAGTCAGAACCGACTCGATGGCCGTAGGTTTGGTTTGGGTTTTGGTTAATTATTTAACTGGTAGTTTGGAAATTATATGCACCTTTCACAATTTTCTAAAATAGCATATATGAGGTGCAAGGGCCTTGCTCCTTCTAAAAATCCTTTGTGAGGACACTTGTGTTTTAAAATGTTCCCTGCCCAGTTCTACGAACTGTGATCTGTTTGCGCTAACCAGACTGCTGCTCTTTGCTATATACTTCACTGCCTGCATTATTTCAGTAGCATTTCCACTTCCTAAATCCTTCTCTGGTTGATCTGTCTTCTAAAAATTCCTCTAATTTATCTATGTCTCTTGAAAGGAATTAGACGCTCACTTACTAAATATAATATTAATGAGACCTAATCACTAGCGTTGGATTAGATTAATTACCTTGCTTGTTTTAAATGTGACACTCATCAATCAATTAATATTCCACATATGTGTGATCCCCCATTGGATTCCCTAAGACAGATTAGACTGGCTATGGCCTTTGGAGGTAGCTAGACCAGGATCGAATATTATTTCTTTTTGCCACTGTCTATTTATATAACCTAGGATGTTACTTAACATTTTTGAGCCCTAGTTTCCTCATATACAAACAGATATAAACCCAATACACAGCTTGTGTCAGTCAGGGTTTGATGAGAGGAGCAGAATCACTGTAAAGATTATACACACACAGACACACACACATACATATGTATGTATATATAGTTGTTGTTAGTGGCCGTCAAGTCAGCTCTAACTCGTGGATAACTTACGTATAACAGAACAAAACGTTTGTTACCTGGTCCTGCACCATCTTCATGATTGCTGGTATGTCTGAGTCTATTGTTGTGGCTACTGTGTCCATCTATCTCATTGAAGGCTTCCCACATTTTTGCTGATTCTCTACTTTACCAAACAGAATATCCTTTTCTAGCAATTGGTCTTTCCTGATGATGGGTCCAAAATAAGCGAGCTAAAGTCTCAACAGTCTCACTTCTCAGGAGCATTCTGGTTGTATTTCTTCTAAGACTGATTTGTTTGTTCTAGCGGTCCACAGTATATTCAATATTCTTCACAAATACCACAACTCGAGTGCATTAGTTCTTCTTCTGTGAGGTTTTCACCAGCTGATTTTCAGAAGCAGATAGCCAAGCCTTTTTTCCTAGTCTTAGTCTGGCAGCTCCACTGAAAACTGTCCACCATGGGTGACCCTGCTGGTATTTAAAATACTGGTGGCATAGATTCCAGTATCGTAGCAACACTTAAGCCACCAAAGTCCATGGTATGACAAACTGACAGACGAGTGGTAGAAATATATATATCAAGTCCCTGGGTGGTGCAAATGGTTAATGTGCCAGCTGCTAATCAAAAGGTTGGAGGTTCAAGTTCACTCAGAGGCACCTTGGAAGAAAGGCTTGGCAATCTCCTTCTGAAAAATCAACCATTGGAAACTCAGTGCAGCACACTTCTCTTCTGACACACATGAGGTTGTCATGAATTGGGATAAACTCAGAGGCAACTGGCTGACATATATATGTATATACATATATATATACACGTATATACATATATATGTATATGCATCTCTATATGTGTGTGTATATATATATCTATAAAGGGATGTAGGATTTGACCTTACACAGTCGTATGAGCTGATGAGACCATCCAGGTGAAGGGCTTGTTTCTACTGCTGCTGCCTGAAGTCAGCAGGGCAGGCAGTCTGGAAGAGGAGATGAATGTGAAGCAGGGACACGAGGGCAAACAAGGTCCAGTGAGGCTGAGGGGAAGCCATGAGTATGTAGTGGAACCACTTTGGTCTTTCCTTCTCTCCAAGTCTCCAGAGTCAGTGATGGGGTGTCCTACATGATGAGGTGCTCCCTTTGTCACAAACCTAAACACACACCTCGCCCAGGAGCCTGAGAGGCTGAAGAGGGGAGATACAGAAGGACCTGGAGAGGATGCCGATCCAGCTGCTTCCTACCCCTAAACCAACAGGTCCACAACAACTCACGTGAGCTTCAACAGCACCGGGTGCCCAGCACTTGGTGTTTCCAGATTCGGCACAAAAAATATAAAATTCCCAGTTAAATTTGGATTTCAGATGAACAACAAGTAATGTTTAGGTACAAGAGTGTCCTAAATATTACATACAAATAATTATTAAATATAAGGGTATCCCATGCAATATTTGGGATATGCTTATACTTTAAAAAATTACTATTTGAAATTCAAACTTAAATGAGAATCTTGTATTTTATTGGCAACTCTACGTACACCAGCCTTCTGAGAATAAAATGGCTGTGATTGCTACTTTGCTTCTAAAAAAACAAACCAACCAACCCACTGCCATGGAGTCAATCTGATTCATAGCAACCCCGTAGGGTTTCCAAGGCTGTAAAACTCTACAGAAGCTGACTGCCACACCTTTCTCCCATGGAGCCACTGGTGGTTTTGAACTGCTGACCTTTCGGTTACCAGTTGATCATTTTGACCATTTAACCACTGCATCACCAGGGCTCCTTTGCTTCTACCTTCCACAAATCACACAACAGTTGTCTTGTGCCTCACAAGGACCAGAATTACACAGAGAAGGAAGTTATGGAAACAAGTTTTCAGCTTAGCTAAATTAGCACAGTACAGAGGCAACGTACAACACAAATAATACATTTGGAGGTTGGAATCAGATAATAATTTTGAAAGCATTTTGTAGGTATAATCACTTAGTTTCATGATATGGTTTCATATGTTGGGTAGGCTACAATTATTGCCTTAATCTAAAGTTCACACATTTTTTCATACACTATAATTTTCTAGATTCATATCATTATTTATTATTATAAATTTGTTGCTGTTGTTAGGTGCCGTCAAGTCAGTTCCAACACATAGCAACCCTATGTATAACAGAACAAAACACTGCCCAGTCCTGCACCATCTTCACAATTGTTGTTATGCTTAAGCCCATGTTGCAGCCACTGTGTCAACCCATCTTCTTGAGAGTCTTCCTGGAGAAGGACATCATGCTTGGTAAAGCAGAGGGTCAGGGAAAAAGAGGAAGACCCTCAATGAGATGGATTGACACAGTTGCTGCAAAAATGGGCTCAAGCATAGCAACAATTGCAAGGATGGCGCAGGAGCGGGCAGTGTTTCGTTCTGTTGTGCATAGGGTCGCTATGAGTCGAAACCAACTTAACAGCACCTAACAATAACTACTATTTTACTAAGCATGATTCTTCTCCAGGGACTGATCCTTCCTGATAACATGTCCCAAAATATGTGAGACATAGTCTCGCCATCCTTGCCTCTAAGGAGCATTCTGCTTGTAGCCGTCAATTCTTCTGTCTTCCTTATTCATTGTCCAGTTTTCACATGCGTATGAGGCGACTGAAAACACCATGGCTTGGGTCAGGCTCACCTTAGTCTTCAAGGTGACATCTTTGCTTTTCAACACTTTAAAGAGGTTTTTTGCAGAAGATTTGTCCAATGCAGTGCATCATATGATTTCTTGACTGCTGCTTCCATAGGTGTAGATTGTGGATCCAAATAAAATGAAATCCTTGACAACTTCAATCTTTTCTCGATTTATCATATTTCTTATTGGTCCAGTTGTGAGAATTTTTGTTTTCTTTATGTTGAGGTGTAATCCATACTGAAGGCTGTAGTCTTTGATCTTCATCAGTAAGTGCTTCAAGTTCTCTTGAAGCATTCTAGTTGTACTTCTTCCAAGACAGGTTTGTATATATTCATAATTTTTTTTTAAATCAGTATCACACAGACCATGTTCCCTGATCACAATGTAACTAAGATATAAAACAATGACAAAAAATTTTTAAATAGTCTGTAAAACCAAAAAGAAATCGTAACAGAAATTAGTAAACACTTAAACTGAACAAAATAAAAATATTGCATATCAAAATGTGTGGGATCTAGCTAAAGTGGTGTTAGGATGGGGGAATTTATAGCCTTAAATGCATATATTAGAAACACATAAAACATGAAAATGAATTTTGAAAATTTTTATTTGGTATGCATATATACCTCTGGACATTGAGGTAGAATTTGTGTTCACAAGGGGTACATATATGTACCCTGGAGTATGATAAGTGGAATGAGGCATAAACCAAAAATTATGTTATCTACCAAAAATTCAGACACACTTAATGATTCAGCATGCCCTCCATTACTGAAAACACATAGCATTAACAAAAAATTAAAAGGAAAAATTAAGTGGGTCATGAAAGTGTTAAGAAGGTAAGGAAAATGAAGAACTAGATGGTGCCTAGCTACCACACCCAATTGTTCTGATCAGGGCCACAATAGATGGATGATGATAGAACGGGAAAAAAATGTGGAACAAAATCTCAAATTCTTAAAAAATACAGACTTACTAGACTAGTTGAGACTAGAAGACTCCCGAGATTATTGCCCTGAGATACTCTTTAAACCTTGAAGCAAAACTATCTCCTGAGGTCTTCTTTTAACTAATAATAGATTGGTTCATAAAATAAAGAATGCCACCTGTGAGTACTGTGCTCCTTTAAAAAATCATCTATATGAGGCAAAATGGTCAACAACTACTTTAAAATAAAGATGAGAAGGTAAGGGGGCAGGGAAACCAGACTAATGGAAATGGAACAACCAGAACAAAAATAATGAGCATGTTCATGCATTGTGAAGAAAGTAACCTATCACTGAACAATTTGTGTAGAAATTGTTGAATGGGAACCTAAACTGTTGGGTAAACTTTAACCAAAAACACAATAAAATGTTATTTAAAAAAAAAAAAAAAAGAAGGTAAGGAAAGAACTACAATAAATCTAAAAGGAATAAAAAAAAAAACTGCAAAAGGAATAAAAGGGAAAAACAAACAAACAGTTGTCATCAAATCAATTCCAAGTCATGGCTACCCCATGTGTGTCACAGTGGAACTGTGCTTCATAGGGTTTTCAATGGCTTGCCAGGCCTTTCTTCTGAGGCACCTCTAGTGGATTTGAACCTCCAACCTTTGGGTTAGTAGCCAAAGTCCTAACCATTTGTTCTACTCAGGGACAATAAATCCAAAATACAGAAAATAATAAAGAAAGAAAAATAAATTAATAACATAGAAAACAAATACATAATACTGGCATTCAACCAAGCCAGAAATAAGTTATATGAGAAGATTAGTAAAAGTGATAAAACATAGGAAAGACCAATCAAAAAAAGAGAAAAAAATATTTGGAATTTTAAAGGAGACACAACCACAGACTCATCAGGGATGAAAACAGCAAAGATTTTACAAACTGTTGACCAATAAGTTTTAAAACTTAAATAAAAGGACAAACTCCTAGAAATATTAAATGTACCAAAGCTGGCTCAAAAGAAATAGAAAACCTGATTTTCAGGATGGCACAGGACCAGGCAGTGTTTCTCTCTGTTGTACATAAGGCTGCTATGAGTCAGAACCAGCTCAACGGCACCTAACAACAACATATGTATACGTATAGAATTTGGGTAAGATTGAAATGGAAATTTGATAGATTATGAATGGCACAACTAGATGTTCCAGTCCCACACTGTACCTTCCAGCCCAGACATGGAATCAGCCATTTCTCCAAGAGAACCAGTGCTTCTAGGCACTAGGGTGCTTCACAGAACGACCTTGCTCCTGGGCCATGTCACTGAACAGGGCTAAAAATGATGCTTTCCCCATGGAATGGCCCAAATTTGTATTAATCTTTCCAATTCTATTCTAATAGCATAGTGTTCCTATTTAAATTCTTGATTCTGTAATTATGTCTACTTTTTCTTATACTAACAATTTTGACTTCTAATGAAATAATTATTTGCTTTACCAACAATATAAGTAAATAGTTCTGAAATAGCAATTTAAACCTTAATTAAACAAAAAAGACCAAATAAAGTTTAAATGTTTAGTCAGTCCCTTTTGATTTCAGATTGCATTCCAGTAAGTATGTGCAGTCAAATTACTTTGTTCTAGATTCTGTCATAAGCCCTCATTTTACGTGGCCATGTAAGTACTTACCCGAAGGACATGTAGGTTCAGTTGTTTGAGTTCACTTTCAATTTGAAGGAACTGGCATTCTAATGGCTACACTTAAAAACTCTTAAAAAGTTAAGCCTTTCAACTACACCCCCTTTTCCTTGTGGAGATTGTTGGAGCAAGAGAGAAGAGGAGGTCCTCTCTGACAGCTCAGTTTGTGATAATGGGAAACTCATCTTAATCTCCAAACTTCTACAACAGTTTTACTTGATCCCAAGTTGTCCATCTACAGTAAGTATGAGAGATCATCTATATAAGTACAAGATATATACAGTCAGTCCTCATTGTTCGTGTATTCTGTATCTGTTAATTTGACTACTCTCTAGAATTTATTTGTAAACCCAAAATTAATACTCACAGTAGTTTCATAGTCATTCATGAACATGTGCAAGTGCAGAGCAGTGAAAAATTTGAGTCGATTAACACACACATTCCTAGCTAAGGTCGAACAGTGCTAGTTTGTTAGTCACTAATTCAGTATTCACAGAGACTTTATAGACCATAACTACTGTGAATAACAAGAATCAACTATATGTGTGTGTGTATGTGTGTATATATGTATACACACATATATATGATGCCTAGCTTAAAAACAATTATTTCTCCTATTATTTATATTCTACCAATATTAGAACCCACATGTTCTGACAAATTCAATTAATTTTTGTTAACACTACCAAATCATTTCTTGGTCTTAAAGCTTAGAAATTTATTTTGCCTCCTTTTCTGAATGACGAGCTGTTCTTTGTTTTATGATACATAGCAGTTTAATATATAATTAAATATGTAACAATTTAAAATATAATTAAATTGCCTTACCAATTTAATAAATCATACTATCAATTGTTATACCAAAGTTTATGAAACAGAAAAGCAAACGAAGTTGCAAAAGTGATCTTTAATGGGAAGTAATTGTAACTAAGTTCCAACCTGAGTGAAAGCCAAAAAGTTTTTTTAAAAAATCATAATGCTTGAATACTCTTGAATTCATTCTGTGAAGCCAGCATAACCCTGATGCCAAAGCTAGGCAAAGACACCACAAAAAAAAACAAAATTACAGACCAATATCTCTTATAACTATAGATGCAAAACTTCTCAACAAAATTCTAGCCAATAGAATGCAGTATCATATCAAAAAAATAAATAAATAATACACCACAACAAGTGAGATTCATACCAGGTATGCAAGGATGGTTCAACATTAGGAAATCAACATAATCCACCACATAAATAGGACTGCGGTGCAATGAATTGCTTAGTATGGCCCTTTCGGCCAAGGTCTTTGTAACTCACACAATGACTGAGTGGAACTATGCAAATAAGGTCTATGGAACCTGTGATGGTTAGGGTTCTGTGTCAGCTTGGCTGGCCCATGGTTCCTGGTATCGTGTGGTTGTCCTCCATTTTATGTGTTGTGGATCCTGACTTCTACATGTTGATGAGGCAGGATTGGTGTAAGGTGTTTCTTGGGTCACAGCCTTGCAGGAAAGCGTGACTCAAGCCCCATCCTTCCTAAGTTACGCCATTTCCTGTAGTGTGGCCTGCATCTAAGATATATGTGTGTGTCCTGGCAAGTCTCTCTCTGCATCTGGATCCCACATGCAGTTCATGATCAATTGAACTCCCCAGAGGCCTGATGTCTGACCTGCTGATTCTGGGATTTGCTGGTCTTCACAGCCCCTTCGAGCAGTGACCTATCATGTGACCTGATTCGCCAGCTTCCACAGCCTTGTGAACCAATAGCCTGTGGTCGGAACTGCTGATTAGGGTTCGTCAGCTCCTGCAGCCATGTGGGTTGGGAGAAGTGTGTGCCTGACCTACGAATTTGGGACTTCCTAGCCTCCACAGCCTCATGAGCCATTTCCTTTATACGGTTTGTGAGTTCTGCAAGGCATTGCAGCAAATTAGGGAACCCAGAGACTAGACGGAGAGTGCTGAGGGGAGAGAGAATAGTTGATGTTAGAGATGATGGCGTGGTGCAGCAGCTTGGAAAAGTTGAACATCTGTGACATCTTTAACCTCTAGCTTATAGGAATCAGCTTTGTGCTGATCCTTACAAATGAAGTTACTCATTTAAGGACAAAAGGAAAAATCATATGATCATTGCAACTGACACAAAAAAAGGCACTTGATGAAGTCCAACACACATTCCTGATAAAGACTCTCGATAAAATAAGAATAGAAGGGAAATTCCTCAACATAATAAAGGGCATCTATACAAAACCAATGGAGAGAGGCTGAAAGCATTCCCCTTGAGAACGGGAAAAAGACAAGGATGCCCTGTGTGATGGTTAAGATCGTGTGTCAATTTGGCTGGGCCATGATTCTCAGTGTCTATGTGGGATCACTCCCGTGATTGAATATGCTGTGAGGAGCCAATCAGATGAAAGGGAGTTTCCTTGGGGGTGTGGCCTGCATCTGAATATAAGCAGGCGTTCTGGCTTTTTACTCACTCTGGTTCCTGTGGCTGCCTCCTGTTGTCTCACCTCCGGTTCTTGGGACTTGAGCTGTCAGTTTATCTGCCGAACTTGGGATTCATTGATCTTCACAGTCTGTGAGCAGAGCCCTGCTTTCTGACCTGCCAATCTTGGGTTCGCCAACCCCTGCAGCTACATGAAGCAGGAGAAACCTTGCAGTCTTGCCTGCTGATCTTGGAATTTGTCAAACTTCACAGCCTGTGAGCGGAAGCCCTGCTCTCCACCCTGCTGATCTTGGGCTTGCCAGCTTCTGTGGCTGCATGAATTGGGAGAGGCCTCTTCCCTGATCCAAGGACTCGGGACTTTCTAGCCTCTACAATCGCGTGAGTGGTTTCCTTGATATAAATCTCTCTATATATATATATTTATACGCTTTACTCGTTTTGCTTCTCTAGAGAATGCAGCCTAAGACATTTGGTATCAAGAGTGGTTCTAGAGAACCAAAATTGTAAGGATGAGTTTTATAAATTGGTTCTCAATTCTGGTTAGTCTTAAACATGTTGCTGACTCTGCTTCCAGCAGTAAAGAGGGCACTGGTAGTCCATGGAGTGAGGTGGCGATACAAATACGCAAAATATCACCACCAGTAGATCAAGTATTGGTGAAAGGCAAGGCTCGGGGTGAACACATGTGTGATATCTTTCTACAGCTTTGTCAGAACGAGAAGTATAATGAAGCTGGTTGGTTGGTCCTACTTTCGCTAGACAAACGGGTGAAAGAAAGAGATGCACTCAGGATTTCAGAGTCAAAGCTCAAGTGCTGCATAAATGACCTCAAGGCTTCCACTTGTGCTTTGAAAAAAAGCCTTATTTCTTGTAGTAACAGAGCTGAAATTGCTGAAAACCAAACCCAGAGTCTTATTGTAAGAGGAGCTGAATTACAGTGCCAGCTCAATTGTCAACCTCGAGAGGTGTCTAGAGTTAAAGTAAGGGCATAGATTAAGAAGAAATGGAATCCTGAAACTTGGGATGGGGACATATGGGAAGATAATCAGGAAGCTGGGGACAATGAGCCCCTAAATTCCATTGAATCACTCCTGCCAGCAGAACCAGTCCCAATTGAAGAGATTACTTTGTGTTTGTCTGCTAAACAACCCTGCCCAGAACAATCATTAGCCCCTCCATTCTGGTCTAATGAGATTAGCCCTAGCCCAGCTGCCTCTAAAGAGCCCTTGCCTGAGTTACTGCCTGAGGCAGATGCTTTACAAGACAATGCTGAATGTTCTTAAAACAATTCCACACTACCCATTCTAGCTTCAATCCCAAAAGGTGAAGTACGAAGTGTGACCCAGGAGGAGGTACACTACACTCCAAAAGAAGTACTTGACTTTTCTAATATGTACAAACAGAAACCTGGGGAATATATGTGTGGGAATGGCTATTAACAATGTGGGATAATGGTGCAAGGAACATAAAGATGGATCAGTCTGAGTTTATTGAGATGGGTCCACTAAGTACAGATTGTTCGTTCAATGTTTCAGCTTGAGAAGTTAGGAAAGGATCTAATAGTTTATTTGGTTGGGTTCCTGAAGCATGGATTAAGAGGTGGCCTACACTAAATCAAGTTTAGGTACCAGACCTGCCTTGTATACTGTAGAAGAAGGTATCCAAAGGCTTAGGGAAATTGGCATGCTAGAGTGGATTTATCAAGTTAGACCCACAGCCCCACACATGGAGTGCCCAGAGGACACACCTTTTACAACAACTGTGAGGAACAAATTTGTGAAGGGATCTCCAGCATCCTTGAAAACGCCCATGATTGCTATTTTATGTAAGTCAGATTTGACAGTGGGAACTGCCCTAACTGAAGAAAGGCACCAAACTACAATGGGGCTGATTGGATCCCGTGGTAGTCGGGGTCAAGTGGCTGCACTCAATCAACAAAGACAAGGTGGGCGTGGTTGCAGTAATGGACAGAGGAGTCAAAGCAGTAATCAGAATAGTCTGACTCATATGGACGTATGGCACTGGCTACTTAATCATGGTGTCCCTAGGAGTGAAATAGATAGGAAATCTACTAAATATTTACTTGATCTGTACAAACAGATGAATTCTAGGTCAGGTGAACAGCAGTCTAACTCGAATCACCAGACTAGAGAGTCACGTTCCCTCAATCAATTCCCAAATTTGAGTGACTTTGAAGACCCACAACCCCTTGAATGAAAGAGAGGCCAGGTCCCTTTGAGGAAGAACTCCAATACACTGCCAAAAATTTTTATTGTTGATCTTTCTCACAGCCTTCCCCAAAGGGATCTACGGCCTTTTACGAGAATGACTGTTCATTAGGGAAAAGGAAATAATCACACTTTTTGGGGATTACTGGATACTGGCTCTGAAATGACAACTAATTCCAGGAGACCCAAAACGTCACTGTGGCCCACCAATCAGAGTAGGGGCATATGGAGGTCAGGTTGTTAATGGAGTCTTGGCTCATTTCCATCTCACAGTAGGTCCAGTGGGACCCTGAACCCAACCTGTAGTGATTTCCCCAGTTCCAGAATGCATACTTGGAATTGATATACTCAGCAGATGGCAGAACCCCCATACTGGATCCCTGACAAATAGAGTAAGGGCTATTATGGTAGGAAAAGCCAAGTGGAAACCATTAGAACCGCCCTTACCTAGGAAAATAGTAAACCAAAAGCAATACCACATTCCTGGAGGGATTGCAGAGATTACTGCCACCATCAAGAACTTGAAGGATGCAGGGCTGGTGATTACCACCATATCCCCATTCAATTCGCCTATTTGGCCTGTGCAAAAAACAGATGGATCTTGGAGAATGACAGTAGATTGCCAAAAATTTAACCAGGTGGTGACTCCAATTGCAGCTGCTGCCAGATGTAGTTTCACTGCTTGAGCAAATTAATACATCTTCTGGTACCTGGTATGCAGTTATTGCTCTGGCTAACGCCTTTTTCTCCATACCTATTTCAAAGGACCACCAGAAGCAGTTTGCCTTCAGCTGGCAAGGCCAGCAATACACCTTCACTTGCCTACCTCAGAGCTACATCTGCTCTCCAGGCCTATGTCATAATTTAGTCCCCAGGTGCCTTGATCGCCTTTCCTTTCCACAAGACGTCACACTGGTCTGTTACATTGATGAAATTATGCTGATTGGACCTAGTAAGGAAGAAGTGTCAATGACTCTGGACTTATTGGTAAAACATTTGCGTGCTAGAGGGTGAGAAAATAATCCCACAAAAATTCAGGCACCTTCCACTTCAGTGAAATTTCTAGGGGTCCAGTGGTGTGGGGCATGTCAAGAAATTCCTTCTAAAGTGAAGGATAAGTTATTGCATCTGGCTGCTCCCACAACTAAAAAGGAGGCACAGCACCTAGTGGGCCTCTTTGGATTTTGGAGGCAACATATTCCTCATTTGGGTGTGCTACTCTGGCCTATTTATCAAGTGACTTGAAAAGCTGCTAGTTTTGAGTGGGGACCAGAAAGAGAGAAGGCTCTGCAACAGGTTCAGGCTTCTGTGCAAGCCGCTCTGCTACTTGGACCATATGATCCAGCTGTTCCAATGGTGCTTCAAGTGTCAGGGGCAGATAGAGATGCTGTTTGGAGTCTTTGGCAGGCCTCTATTGGTGAATCACAGTGCAGACCCTTAGGATTTTGGAGCAAAGCTCTGCCATCCTCTGCAGATAACTACTCTACTTTTGAGAAATAGCTTTTGACTTGTTACTGGGCCTTAGTAGAGACTGAATGCTTAATCATGGGACACCGAGTCACCATGCGGCCTGAGCTGCCCATCATGAACTGAGTGTTCATGATTCATCAAGTTGGAGGTGCACAGCAGCACTCCATCATTAAATGGAAGTGGTATATACAAGATTGGGCCTGAGCAGGACCCAAAGGCACAAGTAAGTTGCATGAGGAAGTAGCCCAAAAGCACATGGTCTCCACTCCTGTCACATTACCTTCCATCTCCCAGTCTGCACCTATGGCTTCCTGGGGAGTTCCTTATGATCAGTTGACTGAAGAAGCGAAAACTCGTGCCTGTTTTACAGATGGTTCTGCGAGATATGCAGGCACCACCTGAAAGTGGACAGCAGCAGCACTACAGCCCCTTTCTGGGATCTTCCTAAAGGACAGTGGTGAAGGGAAATCCTCTCAATGGGCAGAACTTTGAGCAGTGCACCTGGTTGTTCACTTTGCTTGGAAGGAGAAATGGCCAGATGTGTGATTATATATTGATTCATGGGTTGTGGCCAATGGTTGGGCTGCATGGCCAGGGACTTGGAAGGAACATGATTGGAAAATTGGAGACAAGGATTTATGAGGGAGAGGTATGTGGATAGACCTCTCTGAATGGGCCAAAGAAGTGAAGATATTTGTGTTTCATGTGAATGCTCACCAAAGGGTGACCTCAGCAGAGGATGATTTTAACAATCAAGTGGATAGGATGACTTGTTCTGTGGAAACCAGTCATCCTCTTTCCCCAGCTACTCCCGTCATTGCTAAATAGGCTCATGAACAAAGTGGCCATGGTGGCAGAGATGGAAGTTATGCATGGGCCCAGCAGCATGGACTTCCACTCACCAAGCTTAACTTGGCTACGGTCACTGCTGAGTGCCCAATCTGCCAGCAGCTGAGACCAACTCTGAGTCCCTGATATGGCACCATCCCTCAAGGCGATCAGCCAGCAAACTGGTGACAAATTGATTATATTGGACGTCTTCCATCATGAAAAGGGCAGCGTTTTGTCCTTACTGGAATCGACACTTACTGGGGCTGAGGGCTGGGCACCATCTAGATCAATTGGTATAACATAGCTCATAAAGAAAAATGTTCCATATCTTACTTTGGTAAGTAGTGTCTGTGGTCTTAAAAGCTTGTGAGCTGCCATCTAAGATACATCTATTGGTCCCATCCCATCTAGAACAAAGGAAAATGAAGAAAACCAAAGACATAAGGAAAACATTAGTCCAAAAGACTAATGGACCACATGAACCACAGTGTCCACCACCCTGAGCCTAGAAGAACTAGATGGTGCCCAGGTACCACTAACGATTCTGACAGGGATCACAATAGAGGGTACCGGACAGAGCAGGAGAAAAATATAGAACAAAATTCAAATTCACAAAAAAGAAGACTAGACTTACTAGTCTGACAGAGACTGAAGGAATCCTCAAGACTACAGCCCACAGACACCCTGCTAACTCAGAACTGAAGCCAGTCCCGAAGTCCACCTTTCAGAGAAAGATTAGACAGGCCTATAAAAGAAATAATGATACACGTGAGAAATGTGCTTTTTTAGTTCAACCAAGTATATGAGACCAAATGGGCAACACCTGCTCAAAAGTAAAGACTAGTAGGAAGGAAGGGACAGGAAAACTGGACAAATGGACTCAGGGAACCTGGGGTGGGAAAGGAAAGGGAGAGAGTGCTGACACAATGTGAGGATTGCAATTATTGTCACAAAATAATTTGTGTACAAATTTTGAATGAGAACCTAATTTGTGCTGTAAACGTTTACCTAAAGCACAACAAAATAAAAAATAATAGTACTAAATGATGTCAGCAAAAAATAATGGTAGAGTAGGTAGCTCCAAGGGCCTGTCCATCCATAAAAACAAAAAAAAAATGAGCAAAAAATTTCAGAATCGACTTTTTGCAACTCTGAAAAAAATAGGCAAAGGTTTATAGCAGCCACGTAAATGCTGAATTAAGAGGCAACTCGAAAACAACAGGAGAGTTTGAAACACTTTTACTTGCCCTTCCCTCACCCCCTCACTCCTAACCCCCACAACTCAGCAGCAATCTTGAAGACAGAATGCTGCATTCTCAGTGTGGGGCCTGGCTCCTAGGTACCCAAACGAGCAGAGCAAACCTTGTTCTCAAGGAATTGTGTTTGTTTATTTTGACCTATCTGGAGCTACTTGAAAGACCAATTGATGGTGCTTGCCTTTGTTTCATTTAATTCAGAAAGCTCATAAGGAAGAAACCGAGTGGCACAAACAGTTAAGCACTTGACTACTAGCTGAAAAGTTGGCAGTTCAAACCCACCCAGAGTTTTCTTAGAAGAAAGGCCCGGTGATCTGCTTCTGAAAAGTCACAGCCTAGAAAACTCTTTGGAGCACAGGTCTACTCTGCAACACATGGGGTCACCATGAGTCAAAATTGACTTGACAACAACTGGTCTGGTTTTTGGCTTTCATAGAGAAGAAAAATGGCTCTGTAGAGGACATTCCTTGAAAACATGGAAAGGCAAATGACAATCCACTGCCACCTGGGGCAAAAGTTTAAACTGGGGTAAATAACAGACTTGCCAAAAGTCTGAAAGGAAAAGCAGCGGAGAGATATTTTTCAGAAGAAGTGGGATATTGAAAAATTCCCACATATACTGGGGAATTTAGAACACCACAAGAAATTTCAGGGCAATACGCAAGATCAGTAAAGACCTGGAAAAAAGACCCCAACTCTTCACTGTGGTGGATCTTTAAGCTCAGTGTAAACAGGAAAAAAAGTTAAGGTAAAGTTGTAAATCCCCTGGCTAAGCGTTGAAGCAGTGTGCCAGTACATATCCAATCTGCAAAGGCTGGGAAAGAGAGTGTTTATTTCTTCCTTTTTTTTCCCACCCCAGGCATTCAAGGAAATCTCTGTCAAAACACTAGCTTACAAACTGAAGGAACAGAGATTTCAGAGACATCACACAACAAAAAGTACAGTCTTTACAAAAATCATTTAGAAAAGGCACTAAACAAACAACTACCACCAACAGCTAGTAGCAAAAACAAACCCTGACGAGAAGAAAGAATCCAATTTCCAGAGTTACCACATTTTAATGCTCAAAACATCCAGTTTTCAATTAAAAAATTATGAAGCATGCAAAGAAAGTATGTTCTATTCACAGGAGAAATTAACAGAAGTATCCCTGAGGAAGCACAAACATTGGACTTACTTGATAAGGACTTAAATGTGTTAAATATGCTAAAAACTAATGGAAACTATGGACAAAAACTAACAGAAACCAGGAGAGTGATATCTCTACAAATAGAGACTGTCAATAAAAACATAGAAATTATAAAAAGGAACAAAAATTCTGGAGATGAAAAGTAAATTAACTAAAATGCAAAACTCACTAGAGGGTTTCAACAGCAGATTTGAGCAGGCAGAAGAAAAAAATGGCAACTTAAAGATAGGTAAATTGAAATTATCCAGTCTGAGGAACAGAAAGGAAAAAGAATGAAGAAAAATGAAAAGCCCCTAAGAGACTCAATGGATACCATCAAATGTACCAACATATACATAATGGGAGTCCCAGAAAAAAAGGAAAGCGAAAAATGGCAGAAAAAATATTTGAAGAAATAATGGCTGTAAACTTTTCAAATTTGGGGGGAAAACCCACAATCTACACATTCAAGAAGCTCAGTGAACTCCAAAAAGGATAAATACAAAGAAGTCCACGCTGAGACATGTTAAAATCAAAATGTTGAAAGCCAAAGACAGAGAATCTTGAAAGAAGCAACAGAGAAGAAACTTGTCACAGACAAAATATCCCCAATAAGTTTAACATGAAATTTCTTATCAGAAACCATAGAGATCACAAGGCAGTGGAATGACATATTTAAAATGCTGACAGAAAAAAATTGTTAACCAAGATTTCTATAGCTAGTAAAACTGTCCTTCAAAAAATGAGGGAGCATTTAAGACACCCTCAGATAAACAAAAGCTGAGGGAGGCTGTAACTAGTAGACTTGCCCTACCAGAAATACTAAAGGGATTCTTTCAGACAGAATTGAAAGGATGCTAGAAAATAACTCAAAGCCATATGAAGAAATAGAAGAACACTAGTAAAAGTAACTACATAAATAAATACAAAAGCTAGTATTATTGTATTTTTGGTTTGTAACTCCTTTTTGTCTTATGGTTTTAAATACAAATGGATAAAACAACAACTATGATTCTAAAGATGTAATTTGTTGCAACAACATAAAGGGGGATGGACAGAGCTTTATAGGATGAGAGTTTTTGTATACTATTGAAGCTAGCTAGTTGCTGTTGAGTCGATTCTGACTTATAGCAACCCTGTAGGACAGAGTAGAAGTGCCCCCATAGGGTTTCCAAAGCTGTAAATCTTTACAGAAGCAGACTGCCATACCTTTCTCCCATGGAATGGCTGGTGAGCGGGTAGGTTCTAATCACTAACATTTCAGTTAGCAGCCAAGTGCTTACACACTGTATAACCAGGGCTCCTATTGAAGCTAAGATGGTATTATTCAAAAAACATTAAAAATTTTAAGAAGTTAATTTAAAAAAAAAAGTTAATTGAACTACCAGGATAGCCACTAAAAAAATAAAAATAAAGAAAAGGAAATGGGAAAGAATCAACATAATACAATAAAAAAATTAAATAAATACAAAAGGAGTCAGTAATGAAGAAATTAAGGGAAAAAAGATACAAGACACATAGAATGCAAACAGCAAATTGGTATGAATAAGTCCTTTCTTATCAGTAATTGCTCTAAGTATAAATGGATTTAACTACTGCATTTGAAGAATGAATTTAAAAATAGCAACAAAAAGACAAATACTGTATGATTTCACTTATATGAAATACTTACAATAGGCAAATGTATAGATACCAAAGTTTATTAATGGTTACAAAGGAAAGGAGGAATTGTTGTTTAGAAAGCATTGAATTTCTGTTTCTGGTGATGGAAAATCTGGCAATGGATATTGGTGATCATTGCACAGCATGATTGATTGAACTGGTGTCACTGAATCTTACATATGAAAAATGTTGAATTGGCAAATGTTGTGCTATATACATTTCTACAACAATAAAGAAAAAGAGCAACAACACACCAACACAAAAATCCACCATGTTCCAACTAAATGTTCTCTATAGGATACTCACTTTACCTACAAAGATACAAATAGGTTGCAATTAAAAGTATGGAAAAAGATATTTCATTTAAATACTAACCAAAAGAGAGCTGAGGTGCCTATATTAATATTAATATCAGACAAAATAGACTTTAAGTCAGGAACTATGACAAGAGACAAAGTGGACATTATGCATTGATGAAATGTTCAATCTGTCAAGAAGATCTAACGAATATAAGTATATATACAATGCTTAGCAAAAGAATTTCAAAATATATGTAACAAAATTGGACAGAATTAAAAGGAAAAATAGTCAGTTTTGCAATAATAATTGAAGACTTCAGTATCTCACATTCAGAATGTAACAACTAGACAAAAGAGCAATAAGGGAATAGAAATTCTAATACCATAAATCAAATAGACTTGTTGTTGTTAGGTGCCGTCGAGTCAGTTCCAACTCATAGCAACCCTATGTACAATGGAACGAAACAGTGCCTGTTCCTGCACCATCCTCACAATCATTGTTATGCTTGAGCTCATGGTTGCAGCCACTGTGTCAAACCATCTCATTGAGGTTCTTCCTCTTTTTCACTGACCCTCTACTTTACTAAGTATGTTGTCCTTCTCCAGAGGATGATCCCTCCTGATAACATTTCCAAAGTATGTAAGATGTAGTCTCACCATCCTTCCTTCTAAAGCATTCTGGTTGTACTTCTTCCAAGACAGATTTGTTTATTCTTTTGGCAATCCATGGTGTATTCAATTATTCGTCGCCAACACCAAAATTCAAAGGAGTCAATTGTTCTTTGGTCTTCCTTATCATTGTCCAGCTTTTGCATGCATATGAGGTGATTGAAAACACGAGGACTTGGGTAAGGTGCACCTTAGTCTTCCAGGTGACATCTTTGCTTTTCAACACTTTAAAGAGGTCTTTTGCAGCAGATTTGCCCAATGCTATGCATCTTTTGATTTCTTTACTGCTGCTTCTGTGGGTGTTGATTGTGGATCCAACTAAAATGAAATCCTTGATAACTTCAATATTTTCTCTATTTATCATGATGTTGCTTATTGGTTCAGTTCTGAGGCTTTTGTTTACTTTATGTTGAGGTGTAATCCGTACTGCAGGCTGTAGGCTTTGATCTTCATCAGTAAGTGCTTCAAGTCCTCTTCACTTTCAGCAAGCAAGGTTGTGTCATCTGCATATCATATGTTGTTAAACAGTCTTCCTCGAATCCTGATGCCACATTCTTCTTCATATAGTTCAGCTTCTCCAATTATTTGCTCAGCATACAGATTGAATAGGTATGGTGAAAGGATACAATCCTGGGGGACTTCCGGCAAGATGGCGCTCTAGGCAGAAACACCACACCGTCCCTCCACAACAAAGATCCGAAAAACTAAGCCAAACAGAGAATCAACA
>NW_004443970.1:12675782-12682730 GCF_000243295.1 Trichechus manatus latirostris
TCTGTTCTGTAAGCCTTCACCTGAAGTACAATAAAATATTAAAAAAAAAAAAAAGAAAGAAAGGATACAATCCTATTGCACACCTTTCCTGACTTTAAACTACACAGTCTCCCCTTGTTCTGTTCCAAGGACTGCCTCTTGATCTATGTACAGGTTCCTCATGAACACAATTAAGTCTTGTGGAATTCCCATTCTTTGCAATGGTATCCATAATTTCTTATGATCCATACAGTCAAATGCCTTTGCATAGTCAATAAAACACAGCTAAACAACTTTCTGGTATTCTCTGCTTTCAGCCAGGAACCCTGTGACATCAACAATGATATCCCTGGTTCCATGTCCTATTCTGAATCCAGTTTGAATTTCTGGCTGTTCCCTGTTGATACACTGCTGCAGCCACTTTTGAGTGCTCTTCAGCAAAATTTTATTTCTGTGTGATATTAATGATATTGTTCAATAATTTCCACATTCGGTTGGATCACCTTTCTTGGGAATAGACTTAAGAAGCATTAAAAGAACACTCAACCCCAAAATAGCAGAATATACATTTATCTAAAGTACACATGGAATATTTCAAAGATAGACATATGTTAGGCAACAAGTCTCAATACATTTTAAAATATTGAAATTATATAAAGCATCTTCTCTGCTCACAATGGAACAAAAGTAAAAAATCAATAACAGGATGAAAAAGAAGAACAAAGTTGGAGGACTCACAGTTCCCAATTTCAAAAATTACTACAAAGATACAGGGATCAAAACAGTGTGGAATTAGCATAAGGATAAACCTAGATCTATGAAATAGAATTGGGAGTCCAGAAATAATACCAAACATCCATGGTTAATTGATTTTTAACAAGGGTGTCAAAACTATTCAATGGGAGAAAGATTTGTCTCTTCAACAAGTGGTGCTGAGGCAACTGGATATTCACATGAAAAATAGGTAGGATCCCTACCTCATACCATATACAAAAATTAACTCCAAATACATCAGTGACCTAAATACAAGAATAGAAACTATAAAACTTAGAAGAAAACATAAGGATAATTTTTCATGACCTTGTATTTGACAATGACTCATTAGATATGACAACAAAAGCACAAGCAACAAAATAAAAAATAAATGAATTGAGTTGCATCCAAATTAAAAACTTTGTGTATCAAAGGACATTATCAAGAAAATGAAAATATGATTTACAGAATGGGAGGAAATATTTGCAAATCTTATTTGATAAGGGTCTAGTATCCAGAATGTATAAAGAACGCTTAACGTTCAACAACAAAAAGACAAACAACTCGATTTAAAAAACACAAAGGACTTGACTAGACATTTATATACACATATACACTCAAAAGAATATTATTCAGCCGTAAAAAGGAATAAAGCATTGATACATGCCACAACATGAGTGAACCTTGAAAACATTATGCTAAGTGAAAGAAACCAGATATAAAAGAACAAATATTATGCGACTCCATTTATATGTAATATCCAGAATAGGAAAATCCATAGAGACAGCACATTGGTGGTTGGAGGAGGGGTGATTGGGGAGTTTTCTTTTGGAGTAACTAAAATGTTTTGATAGAGGTGGTGGCTGAACATTATACCCATACTGTGCCTGTTGCTGTCAAGTCAGTGCCGACTCACAGCGACCCTACAGGACGAAACAGAAGTGCCTCATAGGGTTTCCAAGGTGCAGCTGGTGGATTCAAACTGCTGACCTTTAGATTAGCAGCCTTAGCTCTTAACCATTGTGCCACCAGGGCTCCACAGTAAGTGTACTAAATGCCAATGATTGGTGCATTTTGAAATGATTAATTTTATGTTATATGGCTTTTGCCTTAATTTTTTAAAAAATCAGACAAACTCAAATTGAAGGATAGTCTGTAAAATATCTGACCACCACAAAACTCTCAAGGTCATCAAAAACAAGGAAAATCTGAGAAATGGTCACAGTCCAGAGGAACCTAAGGGACATGATATCTAAATGTAATGCGGTCTCCTGCATGGGATTCTGAAACAGAAAAAGAGCATTAAGTAAAAGCCATTAATTAACGATAGAATATCCATATTGGTTCATTAGTTGTGACAAATGTACCATACAATGTAAGATGTTAACAACAGGGGAAATTGGTGCAGGGTATATGGAAACTCTCTGTACTATCTTTGCAACTTTTCTGTAAACCAAAATTATTCTAAAAGTAAAAGCTTATTTATAAAAATATCATAGTGCTGAATGCATTCATTACTGCTAAGATCATAGTGCTGAATTCCTTCGTTACTACTAAGACTATTGGTCTCACATTGGCTGTTTCAGCGATTACCAAATGCTTAAGTTTGCAAAATGACAGATGATGCTGCTGGAGAGTTAATGAAAGACATGGAGAGAGAAAACAAATAAGCTGAGCTCAAACTTCCAGCTACCCCAGTAAGGCATCAGACATGTGAGCAAAATCTTCTTGGATCCTCCAGCCCAAACCAGCTTCTAGCTGAATATCATCAAGTGAGCACAGTTGGTACCATGCAGAGCAGAAAAATTACCCAGTCAAGTCCTTCCCAAATTCCTGATCCACAGACTGTGTGCAAAATAAACCGCTTTTTTTAAGTAATTAAGATTGGAATATCTGTTACACAGAAAGATAACCAGAGAAAGTAGATAGAGATGTAAGAATTTAAAATGTGTTTGCCTTGAGCATTGTGCTCTTTTAAAGAATTGCTATATGGGATCACATTGACAGCAACAACTCTGAAAGGTTAGATAGGAAGCTTAGGGGGCAGTGAGTTTATGTTAACGGGGGAGGAATAAACCTGAAAAGGTGGGTGAGAATGGTTGCACAATTTGAAGACAATAATCAGTGTCACTGAAATGTACATGCAGAATTTGTTGAACTGGTGCATATTCTGCTGTATATAGTTTCAACAACAAAAATAAAATAAATTATTTTTAAAAAAAGAATTTAAAATAGGAATTCTGCTTTCAGAAATATTGCAAGCTACATATCTTAAAACTCTCCCACTGAAAAACACTTAAGAACACTAGATAAAACTTTCTTTTTTAAATTATTTTAAATGCATAGCTCAGGGGCAGGGCCAAGATGGCGAAGTAGATGCTTCCGGTGGACCTTCTTATAACAAAGACCCAAAAACACAAGTATATCGATTATATATGACAATCTAGGAGCCCTGGACATGAAAGGCAAGCTTGAGGAACCTGACTGAGGCAGGGGGAGGGACAGACAGTTCAGAAGCAGCGAGGAGTTGCTAGACCTGACTCGGTGAGAGCCTGAGCCCTTCAGGCATGATCAGCTCATGTGTGAGCGGTGAGGCAGGCAAGCAGCGGTGCTCAGGAGGCGTGTTCCTCACCGGGAGAGACACTGATGCGGAGAGTCTACTCAGCCACCCAGAAACAATGAGAAGCAGCCCACGGTCAGCAAACGATAAGTACTTACATCCGGCCTACCGCGCAGATCAAAAACACCCCACTTAGGGAAAAACCTCTCTCCCATGTACCTCCCTGCTCCCTGGTCTGCACTGGGTCCCAGACCAGCTTCAGCAATTGCCGAGTCCCCTGGGCTGGAAGTAGGATCACTCACATGCCCTGAGCCACTCTCCCGGCCTTGGAGAGTGAACAAATTAACAAAAGGGAAAAAATAAAATGCCGGCTCCACTAAGCCAGGAGCTCAGGATAGGCACAACTCCTTTGCCTAGGCACAGGCATAAGGGATCCATGGACTTTGAGTGCCTTTCCCCCTGCATAGACTTGTGTGGGCCCATTTAAACAGCGTAGGCCCTCATTACCGCAGGACAACAGGGTATATACCTGAAGTCTAACTTCAACTGTTTCAGCTGTGAAGTGGCAGGTTTGTGACATTTGACACTGCTCTGTCCATTAAGCAGGGTCTTCACCCACATCAGGGGCCTGAGAACTGGTGTCTCCACCTGCGATAGGGGCTCAAGAATAAGAGGTGCCCCCCCAGTCCTTACAGCCAACAGCACTGGGTACTCATAGTCCGGCTGCAAAACTCATCCACCTATGCACTCTAGGGAACAGGGACACGTCTTCCTCCTGGACACTAGGGGCAGCAGTCAGCCCCCTGCCTTTCTCAGAGCATTTCCCCCTGCTACAGCCAGATGTCTGGGCCTAAACCAATCACTCATGCCTGTCTAGAACTGTAGGTGAGAGCCTGCACTACACACTTGGTGCCTATCTACCTGGGCAACTGAGCTGAATCCATACAGGAGGAGTGGGTGGACACCTGAGCTCACATACCTAGTAACAGATCTAACCACGTGGAGACAGGACATTAGCGCTTCTAAGATGCCAATAATCAAAATATCTCACACAAGCAGACTATCCAGGCATATCAAGACAAAACAAGAAGATAGGACATGGTAAGCAAGCATAAAATAAATTTATTTATCTTATTGATGGCTCAGAGACAACAGTCAATATCAATCACATAAAGAGGCAATCCATGATGGCTTCAGCTAGCTCCCAAAACAAAGAATCTAGAAATATTCCAGAGGAGGAAAATTTCTTGGAATTACCAGAGGCAGAATACAAAAGATTAATATACAGAACTATTCAAGAGATTAGGAAGGAATTAAGCAAAACGCAGAACACACAACAGAGGAAATTAAAAAGATTAGAGAAGAGCATAATAAAAAATTTAACAGGCTGCAAGAATCCATAGACAGCAATCAGAAATCCAAAAGATTAACAATAAACATTCAGAATTAGACAACTCAATAGAAAGTCATAGAAGCAGATTTGAGGCAATGGAAGTCAGAGTTAGTGAGATTGAAGATAAAGTACTTGACACGAACTTATTTGAGGAAAAATCAGATAAAAGGATTTAAAAAAATGAAGAAACCCTAAGAATTATGTGAGATTCTATCAAGAGGAATAACCTACGAGTGACTGGAGTACCAGAACAGGGGGGATAACAGAAAACACAGAGAGAATCATTGAAGATTTGTTGGCAGAGAAGTTCCCTGATATCATGAAAAATGAGAAGATACCTAACCAAGATGCTCATTGAACCCCACATAAGGTAGATCCCAAGAGAAACTCACCAAGACATATTATAGCCAAACTTGCCAAAACCAAAGATAAAGAGAATTTTAAGAGTGGCTAGGGATAAATGAAAAGTTGTCTACAAAGGAGAGTCAATAAGAATAAGCTTGGACTTCTCAGCAGAAACCATGCGGGCAAGAAGGCAAATGGGATGACTTACTTAAAGCCTTGAAGGAAAAAATTGCCAACCAAGAATAATATATATCCAGCAAAACTGTCTCTCAAATATGATGGTGAAATTAGGGAATTTCCAGATAAACAGAAGTTTAGGGAATTTGCAAAAACCAAACCAAAATTACAAGAAATACCAAAGGGAATCCTCCAGTTAAAAAATCAGTAACATCAGATAACAACCCAAGACTAGAACACAGGACAGAGCAACCAGATATCAACCTAGATAGGGAAGTCACAAAAATAAATCAAAGCTAAAACATTGAAAATAGGGAAATAGAGATGTCAATATGTAAAAGATGACAACATTAAAATAAAACACAGGGACTTAAAAATGTAGACATAGACTCTTCATATGGAGAGGAAGTCAAGGTGATATAAAGAAATAAAAGACTAGTATAAACTTAGAAAAGTAGGGGTAAATATTAATGTAACCATGAATGAAACTAATAATCCTACACATCAAAAAATAGAAATAGAAAAATATAGTAAAGACTCAGCAAATACAAAATCAACAACAATGAAAACGATGAAAAGAAAATGCATAAAGAAATATGACTAAGCACAGAAAATTAAGGGGAACAAAGAAACTGTGAACAACACACAAAAAAAGACATCAAAATGACAGCACTAAACTCATACTTGTCAATAATTAGGCTGAATATAAATGGACTAAATGCACCAATAAAGAGACAGAGAGTGGCAGATTGGATAAAAAAACACAATCTGTCTATATGCTGCCTACAAGAGACACACTTTAGACTTAAAGATACAAACGAACTAAAACTCAAAGGATGGAACAAATATATCAAGCAAACAACACATAAAAAAGAGCAGGAGTGACAATATTAATCTCTGACAAAAAATACTTTAAAGTAAAACCCACCACAAAGGATAAGGAAGGACACTATATAATGATTAAAGGGTCAATACACCAGGAGGATATAAGTATAATAAATATTTATGCACCAATGACAGAGCTCCAAAATACATAAAACAAATCCTAACAGCACTGAAAAGAAAGATAGACAGTTCCACAATAGTAGTAGGAGACTTCAACACACCACTTTCGGTCAAGGACAGAACGTCCAGAAAGAAGCTCAACAAAGACACAGAAGAGCTAAATGCTACAAACAACCAGCTTGATCTCATAGACATATACTGAACACTCCACCCAACAGCAGCCAAGTATACTTTCTTTTCCAACACACATGGAACGTTCTCCAGAATAGACAACGTATTAGACCATAAAAAAGCCTTAACAAAATCCAGAGCATCAAAATATTACAAAGCTTCTTTTCTGACCATAAAAGTAGAAATCAATAACCGAAAATGCAAGGAAAAAAAATCAAACACTTGGAAACTGAACAACTTGCTCAAAAACTACTGGGTTATAGAAGAAATTAAGGATGGAATAAAGAAATTCATAGGCTCAAATGAGAATAAAAACACATCCTACCAGAACCTTTGGGACACAGCAAAAGCAGTGCTCAGAGATCAGTTAATAGCAATAAATGCACACATCCAAAAAGAAGAAAGGGCCAAAACTGAAACATTAACCCTACAGCTGGAACAAGTAGAAAGAGAGCAGCAAAAGAAGCCCTCGGGCACCAGAAGAAAGGAAATAATAAGAATTAGAGCAGAATTAAATGAAATAGAGAACAGAAAAACAATTGAAAGAGTTAACAAGACCAAAAGC
>NW_004443970.1:12684298-12685855 GCF_000243295.1 Trichechus manatus latirostris
ATCCAGACATAAATTCATCCACCTATGAGCAGCTGATATTTGACAAAGGCCCAAAGTCCATTAATTGGGGAAAAGACAGTCTCTTTACTGTCCTTCTTTTGCAGATATCCATCTGCAAAAAACTGAAACAAGACCCATACCTCGTACCATGGACAAAAACTAATTCAAAATGGATCAAAGACTTAAATATAAAATCAAAAATGATAAAGATCAGTGAAGAAAAAACAGCCACAATGCTAGCAGCCGTAATACATGGCATAAATAGAGTGCGAACCATAAGTAACAATGCCCAAGCACCAGAAGAGAGACTAGATAACTGGGAGCTCCTAAGAATCAAACACTTATGCTCATCAAAAGACTTCACCAAAAGAGTCAAAAGACAACCTACAGACTGGGAAAAAAATTTTGGCTACAACAAATCTAATCAGCGTCTAATCTCTAAAATCTATAAGATAACTGCAAAACCTCAACAACAAAAAGACAAATAACCCAGTTAAAAAATGGGCAAAGGATATGAACAGGCACTTCACCAAAGAAGATATTCAGGCAGCTAACAGACACATGAGGAAATGCTCAGGATCATTATCCATTAGAGAAATGCAGATCAAATCTACAATGAAATACCATCTCACCCCAACAAGGCTAGCCTTAATCCAAAAAACACAAAATAATAAATGCTAAAGAGGTTGTGGAGAGACTGGAACACTTATATACTGTTGGTGGGAATGTAAAATGGTACAACCACTTTGGAAATCGATCTGCCACTTCCTTAAAAAGCTAGAAAAAGAAGTACCATAGCATCCAGCAATCCCACTCCTTGGAATATATCCTACAGAAATAAGAGCCATCACACAAATAGATATATGCACACCCATGTTCATTGCACCACTGTTCACAAAAGGAAAAAGATGGAAACAACCTAGATGCCCATCAACAAACAATTGGATAAACAAATTATGGTATATCCACATGATGGAATACTACACAATGATAAAGAACAACAATGAAACCATGAAACATAACATGGAGGAATCTGGAGGACATTATGCTGAGTGAATTTAGTCAGTCACAGAATGACAAATATTGTATAAGACCACTATTATAAGAACTCAAGAAAAGGTTGAAACACAGAAGAAAACATGCTTTGATAGATACAGGGGTGGGGAGAGAGGGTGAGATTTATTTACTAACTAGAAAGTAGATAAGAATTATCTTGGATGAAAGCAAGGACAGCACACAATACAGGGGAAGTCAACACAACTGGACTAAACCAAAGCTAAGAGGTTTCCTGAATACAACCACTTTGCAGGACAGAGTAACAGAGGTAGGGGTCTGGGGTCCATGCTTTCAGGGGACATCTAGGTCAATTGGCATAACAAAACTTGTTAAGAAAATATTCTGCATCCTACTTTGGTGAGTGGCAGCTGGGGTCTTAAAAGCTTGCAAGCAGCCATCTAAGATGCATCAATTGTTCCCAACCACCTGGAGTAAAGGAGAATGAAGAACACCAAAGACACAAGGAAAGTATTAGCCCAAGAGACAGAAAGGGCCACATAG
>NW_004443970.1:12686221-12748722 GCF_000243295.1 Trichechus manatus latirostris
GAGAGGGTTAGGAGCTGGCTGAATGGACATGGGAGATCTGGGGTGGAAAGGAGGAATGTGCTGTCACGGTATGGGGAGAGCAATTAGGGTCACATAACAATGTATGTATAAATTTTTGTATGGGAGACTAACTTGAAATGTAAACTTCATTTAAACTACAACAATAAAGAAACAAACAAACAAACAAAAATGCATAGCTGAGCTCACAAGAGGATAAGAAAATACTCAGAAGTGAAAGGAGCCCAGGATGAATCCAGAGTAGTAAGCAGGTGCTAAAGGTGGCAGCTGCCCCAAGGGCATTGGCTGACCTCCAAAAAAAGCAAAAGCCTTGGTTTTAACGGCTGAGACAAAGTCTCGGGCCTTCTCAAAATAGGGAATTCCAATGGAAATGCTGAATAAAGCCAAGAGCTTAAAGGGTTGTGTCCTGAATGAGAGACTGGATAGAAAAATATCAGTCCTGCGAAGCGATAAAACAGGGAAACTACTTTCTGCTTTGAAGAAGAAACTAAAAGGATATTTCCTCTGAGAATCTGTTAACAGAAGTCACTCCTCAAATGGATTTGGGGTTCCAATTCAAAACTAACTGTATTTTCCAAAAAAATCTAAGAAATAAATTTAAAGTGATCTGAAATTGGGAACACTTCCACATTCCCAACAAAAACAAAGAAAAATCCCCTTTAAGGAATAAACTCTCAATCTAGATCTAGCAGGATTTCTGTACATAAAGGCAGTGGGGTGCTGGAGTTGACTTGGCAGAGCCAGTTGTACACATCTATTTCCAACTGCACTCAGCAACGACAAGTTGGTAGTTTGAATTTGGTAATGGTAGGAGTATTTACTGGACCAATAGGCAACATCATGATAAACGGAGAAAATATTCAAGTTGTCAAGGATTTCATTTTACTTGGATCCACAGTCAAACGATGTATCGCATTGGGCAAATCTGCTGCAAAAGACCTCTTTAAAGTGTTGGAAAGCAAAGATGTCACTTTGAGGACTAAGGTGCGCCTGATCCAAACCATGGTGTTTTCAATCGCCTCATATTCACGTGAAAGCTGGACAATGAATAAGGAAGATCGAAGAAGAATTGATGCCTTTGAATTATGGTGTTGGCGAAGAGTATTCAATATACCATGGACTGCCAGAAGAACGAATAAATCTGTCTTGGAAGAAAGACGAAATATGAGTTGGAATCGACTCAATGTTACCTAACAACAACAATCTTTTGTGACATCTGTTCAAATCATTTGCCTGTTTTTTATTGGGTTGTGTGTCTTCTTACCAATGAATTTCAAGAGTTCTTTATGTATACTGCATGCATATCCTACCTATATCAGCTATATGTATTGGAAGTATTTTTTCTGGCCTTTTAATTTTCTTAATAGTGTCTTTAAGAGAGCAAGAGGTTTAAATTTTGATAAATAAAAATTTGTCATTTTTTGTGTGTATATGCTTCATGATTTTTGTTTTTTACCTCAAATGTTTTTGCCTATCCCAATGTCAGGAAGATTTTTTCCTTTGATTTTAGTTTCATAACTTTAGATTTTGTGTTTTATTTATATTTATATAAATGGCTTTATATTTTATGTTTCATTTGAAGAAAATTGTTGTATATTGTGTGAGGTAAAGGCTGAGTTTCATTTCTTCCATATAAATATCTAGTTATTCCAGCATCGTTCGTTGAAAAGACTATTCTTTCCCCTTGATTATTTGGCATCTTATTGAAAATTAATTGACCATGTACATATAGGGTCTGTTTCTGAACTCTCTATTCTGTTCCTTAATCTGTTTTTCCATCCTATTGTTAATACCACACTGTCTTGATTACTGTAGCATTATAATAAATCTGTAAGTTTTTCATACTGCAGTGGCTTGTGCTTTGCTATGATGCTGGAACCTACGCCATCTATATTTCAAATACCAGCAGAGTCACCTAAGGTGACTAGGTTTCAGTGGAGCTCTCAGCCTAAGACAGACGAGGAAGAACGGCCTGGCAATGTGCTTCAGAAATTAGCCAATGAAAACCTTATGGATCACAACAGAATAATTGCCCAATATACTGCTGGAAGATAAGCCCCCTAGGTTGGAAGGCACTACACAATAGCCACAACAATGAACTCAAACAAACTAATGATCATGAACATGGTCTAGGCCTGGGCAACGTTTCATTCTGTCATACATGAGGTCACCGTGAGTCGGAACTGACTCTACAGCAGCTTAACAACAACGTAGTAAATCTTGACAATCAGATAATGTAACTCCTGCAACACTGTTCTTGTCAAGATTCTTTTTGACTATTCTACCTCCTTTTCATTTCTATACACACTTGAGAATTTAACTTGCCAATTTCTGCAAAAAAAAAGTCTCTTGAAATTTTTATTGTAACTGCACTGAAAGTAGAGATCAATTTGGGGAGAACTGTCATCTTAACAATACTCAGCCTTTCAATTGATGAATGTGGTATCTTTCTTGATTTACTTAGGTCTTCCTGAATTTCCCTCAGCAGTGTTTTGTGCTTTTCTATAGTATAGGTATTGCGTATATTTTATTAAATTTATGCAAGTGTTTTATGTTTTAGGATACCATTCATATGATATTTTTAAAATTTCAATTTCTAATTGTTTATTGCTAGTATTTAAAACTACAGTTGATTTTTTTTTTTTTGCATAATGACCTTATATCCTGCCAACTTGCTAAACTTACTTGTTAAATTTATCCTTAGTATTACATGAATTTGGATGTCATTGTAAATGGTATTTTTTATTTCTATTTCCAGTTGTTCTTAACTAATTTACAGATACAATTGGTTTTTCTAAATTGACTTGTATCCTGAGAATTTGCTAAACTCACTTATCGGTTCTAGAAGCTTTTTGTAGATTCCTTAGGACTTTGTACCTACCATTTACTACCTATATGATCATGACATGAAGATTATGCTTCTTTTCTGATTTATATGCCTTTCATTTATTTTTCTGGCCTAATTTCATAGACTAATACTTCTAGTACAATGGTGAATTGAGATTGTAAGAGTGGATGGCCTCGTCTTATTCTCAATCTTAGGATTCTGTGTCTGTGTATTCTTCCACCATTAATGGTGTCAGTAGGTGTTTTTGTAGATATCTTCTCTTAGGTTAAGGAAGTTTACCTCTATTCCAAATTCGTTGAAATGTTTTTACCATAAAAGGGTATTGAATTTTGTCAAATTTTTTTCTACATCTAATGATATATTTTGCCATTTTTCTCCTTTATTTTGTTAATATAATGAATTGTATTGACTGGTTTTTGGCTGTGAAATGTGAAGTCAACCGTGCATTTTTAGATCATGTTGTATTATATTCTGACATATTGCTAGTTTCAATTGGCTGATATTTCAATGAGGATTTTTCTGTCTTTATTCATGGGGGATACTGGCATGTAGCTTTCTTTCTTGTAATGATTTTGTGTGGTTTTGGTATCATGGTAATGCTAATTTCATATAATGAGTTAAGAAGTATTCCTGCCTCTTCTTTCACGCAAGATTTTGTCTAAAATTGGAGTTATTTATTTCCTAAATATTTAATGGCATTCACCAGTGAGACAAGCTGGGTCTTTAAATTCTTTTGTGGGAAAGTAATTAATTATAAATTCGATTTCTTTAGTAGATATAGGAGCATCCAAGTGTTCTTTTTCTTCTTGAATCGTTATGGTAATATGTGTTTAAGGAATTTGTCCATTTTGCCTTCATTATTGAGATCATTGCCATAAAGTTATGTATAATATTCCTTTGTTTTTCTTTCACCATCTGTAGTGATATCCTAATATTGGTATTTTGTGCTATTTCTCCTTTTTTGTTGCTCATTCTAGCTGGAGATTTATCAGTTTTATCAGCTTTTTTCAAAGAACCAACTTTTCATTTCATTGGGGTCACCATGAGTTAGAATCAACTCTGTGACAACTGGTACTAAGTTAAGAGCCTCCTGGGATCTCCACTCATTTCCCCAAGTGATTGGGGATTCTCTATTTGGCTGTTAGGTGTTCATTCTCCCACCATGTATGAATTGTGGCAACTATTAAGCATATCACTCCCCAGTGACTCTCTGACCAACTCTACAGAGTATTACATCATGCGCAGGTGGCCAAGTAGTACTCACAAGGGGACCTGTATGCAGATTTCTGGAATCCTTTTCTGAATGGCTCCCTTTTTTCAGCAACTCTGCCCTACAACTTCCATGTGCCTCAACTTTCTCAAAATTTGATCTCCATCACCTCAACTCAGTGCAGTTGCTGAGCTCCACTGAGTTTTCCCATTCTCTGTCCACAGTCTGTAAATTGCCTCCAGGCAGAAAAGTGGCATGATGCGAAGGTTCACCTTCCTTGTTTCCCTTCTCGCATAGACAGTAGTTTAGTACTGACTGTTGTCCAGTGATGCCCTGGTGGCTTAGTGGTTAAGAGCTCGTCTGCTAACCAAAAGGTCATGCCAGCCACTCTTTGGAAACCATAGGAGGCGGTTCTACTCCGTCCTGTCAGGTCACTATGAGTCGTAACTGACTCGATAGCAAGGGGTTTGGGGTTTTTGTTGTTGTTGTTGTTCAATGTCTGAAAATCTGTGGTCCAATTTTCTAGTTGTTTATGGAAAGAAGTTTCTAATCGCTGTTGTGTCATTTTTAGCTAACACCCTCTCTATCTTTATCTCAGGTGATTTAAGAATGTGAAAATAAATTATTTTTTAAAAATTCCTAAATATTCTTACAAGTATAAAAAGCTTTCTACTTTCTACTTCTTAATTTTGTCTTGAGAGAAAAATCTACTCAAACTAACCTAAGTAGCACCTATTTATAAACATAACCTAAGCGTATTATCAAGATTCTGTCCTTCTCCACCTCTTACCTCTTTTCTTTCCTGTGGATCAGCTTTAATTTTAGTCAGGCCCTCCTTAAGTAATTGCAACAATGACCTCCTCACCTAACTGCAGCATGGCCAATCTAGTCTTACATCATGCTTACAGCCTGAGATTACATAGAAAATAAAAAGGTTTTCTGGGTAGCTTTGCTTAAAATTGAAAGAATGACTCCCATTGGCCCTGCAACCACAGTTGCAAAGCGATTAGCAGACTCTCATTGG
The DNA here is from genome assembly GCF_000243295.1 of Trichechus manatus latirostris. NCBI lineage: Eukaryota > Metazoa > Chordata > Mammalia > Sirenia > Trichechidae > Trichechus > Trichechus manatus. Next base: position 12,691,322 of record NW_004443970.1, read on the forward strand.
TCAGCCTGAGTCAGGGACCCGCCCCTGGATCTATAGATTATGATCAACCTCACCCAAACTATATGGGATTGTTTCTCAAAAAGATACTAGGCAGACAAAAAAAGAACATATCTACTGTAATACTTACAAGCAACATTTCCAAACTAATTTTAGATTTGGCGCAAGATTATTACAAGGTGAATTCGTAGGTTGAGCAGACGTTTGGTAAATGACGATTTTCCTTAGAATCCCTCCTAATGCGCTTCTCACCTTTTAGTTTTTTTTTTCTAATCCATGAGAACTGTTTTTACAGTAACTGCTTTTATCTGAGTTATTTGAGTACCTGTTTGTTCCTTACAAAGAATGAAGAGGAAGAAGAGGAGGAAGAGAAAAATGGGGAGGATAAAGAGGAAAAGAAAAACAGTTTATAATTGCATGGTGCTTACTATGTGCTAGGCACTCTTCTGACGCCTTTACACGTAAGAATTTGTTCATTCCTTAAACAACCCTACATGAGTTGGGAACTACCATTACCCTCATTGCTCAGAGCAGGAAGTAGAAGCACCAAGAGGTTAAGTAGCTCACCCAAATTTACAGAGCTACTAAAGAGTGAAGAAATTTGAACCCAGAGAATATGACACCTTAGGTCCATATTTCTAGCCACATTATTTTTACTTCCTAAAAATGTCCCCAAATCATCAGATGGCAAGCTAACCTCAGAAAGCTGTATTTATGATGCCAGAGAAAAGCACTCAGGTAATACAAATGCAGAAATAAGTGAGAGAAAAACAAAATTGTTTTTAACGTCCTAATTCAGATGTCAAGGCTAAAGTAGCTATTTTTATTGCATAAAAGATAAGACGAAAACACACAATGTGTATGCACTAATAATTTAAAGTGAATCAGAGTCCTTCAAAGCCTATAACCTTGAAAAGCACTTACTGTCTTCACATCACTTTGTTTTTGTGACAATTAAAAATAATCAACTAATATATATCTAACATTTATATCTCTTCCTTTATTCTTCATATGCCGGCAAGAAGCGCTAATTTCTGACTGGACATGCCTCCACACCTAAAAGAAGAAAAAAAGAAAGAAAAGTTAATTTCATGGTCTACAAGATTTATTGCACTGAAAATCTGAGTCAAATTTTAAGCTCAAAAAATTATAATAAGGTTCACAACCCTATTATTACCCTTATTATTGCCCTGAAGCCTCAATTTTTATATTCTGAAAATCCGTGAGGAATGACTGATATTTTCAGGGATTTTGTTTTGTTTATAATTTTTAAACTGCATGCACTGTATATATCTTAGATTTACTCATTGTTTTGCAAATTAGCCATTTATACATTCCCAAAATGTGCATGCCCCAAGGGCTGAGCTTAGCTCTCTGATCTTGGTGAACCTCTAAAAATGTCACTTGCAGTAGAGATTTTTCTTTTAAATAAATGTATGATTTCCTGTTATGACCAGGTAATGCCAATTGCCCAAGAATGAAAGGAAAAACAAATCTTATCGTAATGCATCTATTTTTGAAAAATATTTTATTGTATTTTAGGTGAAAGTTCACACAGCATATTAGGTTCTCATTTAACAATTGTATAATTTTTATACAAATTGTTCTGTGACATTGATTATAATTTTCACAATATGTCAGCATTCTCATTATTTCCATTCTGTTTGTTCACGTTCTATTGATCTAGCTTCCCAATCACATAGTTGATTGTTTAAGGGAGTGCATTACTTACAAGTGATATTTTTTATGTTATAAATGAATCTATTATTTGGCGGAAGGTGACCTCTACGAGGAGCTTCAGTTTCAAGTTCAAAGGGTATCGTAGAGCAATAGTCTCGAGAGTTGCTCTAGTCTCTATCATTCAGTAAGTCTATCCCTTTTTTAGGAATTTGAATTTTGTTTTACATTTTTCTCCAATTCTATCTGGAACATTCTATTGTGTCCCTAGTCAGAGCAGTTGGTAATGGTAGCCAGGTACCGTCTAGTTCTTCTGGTCTCAGGCTGCAGGAGGTCGTGGTTCATGTGGGCTATTAGTACTGAGGACTAGCTGCTTCTTTGAGTCTTTGGTTTCCTTCATTTTCTTTTGCTCCGTATGAGTAGAGATCAATAGTTGTATCTTAGTTAACCCATCTATTAAAAGCAAAGGTTGGGAATATATTATTTCAAGTAGCTAGTAGCTGCTCTTCTAAATTAAGTAAATTTACATACAGTAACACTCAGATTTTCATTTCTTAAAAGAGTTATATAAAGAAATTGAATCTTTGGAAAATGTCAGGCTTCGGACAGCCTTTCAAATTAATGCACCATAAATCACTGTTAATCTTATTTAGTAGATTAGTTCACATAATTAGTTTACACACACGATTGGAAAAATAAAATGCTCTTAGTTACAAAATTGTTCATAATTAGAATATTACATTATTGCTGTAGCTTTTAAATATCCAGACAAATTGTCTAGTAATTATTTGGTATTTACTTAGCATATGTTTTTATTGTTAAAATTGGATTTCTACTTAGAAAACTCAAAAACCATTTAGATGAATATCAATATAGTTGAATATGTAAATCTTGGGAATAGATGCAAAGGACTTGACTCCTTTCTGACAGCTCCTTAAAACCTAAAAAGAAAAAAACAGAAGTCATATCATATTAAAAAGCTTTATCAATGCAGAACAGAGACATATGAGAGTTTTATTTGAATCTGGCTTTTAAATCTATGGTAATTCTATATCATTTGTCTCTGACAGTCTTTTTGCCAGTGAAGAATTAATCTATCAGAGTTAAGTAGTGTCTCTTCCTCTTCTTTCTGTCCTCTATCTTCTGTTCTTATTCTTTCTCCTCTTCTCTTCTTTTTCCTCTCTCTTTTCCAACTTATTTTCTTTTCCTTTATCTGCTGTTAAGAAAGCTTACTTAATTAAAACACAGCTTTGACACCTGACATCCTAGAATTCTATTATTACAGATTTTTCTTTCAAAGAGCTCTCTGTATTAGCCATGGCAGAAAATAATGGGTTTTGGAATACATGGAAGTTAGCTCTAAACTGGAATGTTTCCGGCATCAAACAAAAAAAAAAATTAAATAAGCAAGAATTAGTCATTTTTGAAATTTATTCCACAAATAATAATTAAATACTACAAATATGGAGTATTTTAAGTTCATTTTTAAGGCTTTAGAAAACAATTTGATTTCCTTTTCAGAAGATAGCTAATTCTTGCCAGATTTCCATTTTTAACATTATGGCTTCTAATTATGATCATGTTTTCATTTAGGTTGACAACTCATTGATACAGGGGTGTTGAGCGGGGAGGAGACAGTGAGGATGAGGAAAAGAACAAAAGTAGGTAAGTGACTCTCTAGTCATGATTGATTATCATGGTACATCCTGCCTTTGTACTGGAGAAAACCTCAATAATCTAGGCATTATAGAATCGAATCTACCACATTATAACAATCTATTTGGCATTATTGATATATTCCAGTATTCTTGTGTCAAAAGAGCACAGCCTCAGAATTTTAAAACAAGTCTTTCCCAGGAATGAAAGACTTGTTTAAAATCCAAAAAGCAGTTAATGTAATACATCATATCGATAGACAGTATCAATATCAATAAATGAATATCTATAAATGACAATAAAAGAACACATGATCATCTTTCTAGACACAGAAAGAGTATTTACCAGAACCAGCATACTTTAATGATAAAAACAATCAACAATCTAGAATAAAAGGGAACTTCCTGAACCAAATAACGGGCACTCCTGAAAAACCACAGCTAACATACATAACTGGTGGAAAACTGAATGCTCACACTTACACTTCCTATATCAAAATATACTACAAAGCTATAGTAATCAAAACAGTGTGGTACTGGAAGGATAGACATAGAGATCATTGGAATAACATTGAAAATCCAGAAATAAACTCTTACATTTATGGTCAGTTGATTTTTGATAAGGGTGCCAAGACAATTCAATGGGAAAAGAGTAGTCTTTTCAAAAATGGTGCTGGGACAACTAGATAGCCACATACAAAAGAATGAATGTGGAACCCTTCCTCACACCACACATAAAATTTAACTCAAAATGGAACATAGACCTAAATATAAGAGCTGTAACAATAAAACTCTTAGAAGAAAGTGTAGAACTAAATTTTTCTGACCTTGGGTTAGGCAAAGCCTTCTTATGTCTGACCCCAAAATCACAAGCAGAAAAAGAAAAAACAAATACATTAGAATTCATAAAAATTAAAAACATTTGAGCTGTAAACATTACCATAAAAAAAGTGATAGATAACCCATAGAATGGCAGAACATATTTGGAAATCATATATCTGACAAGGAACTTGTATCCAGTAAAGAACACTTACAACTCAATAATAAAAATAAATAACTCAATTTTAAAATGGACAAAGAATATGAATAGGTATTTCTCCAAAGAAGATATAGTAATGAAAAGATGATCAACATCATTAACTATTAGGGAAATGCATATCAAAATCGCAATGAAATACCAGCTCACACCAACCAAGATGACAAGTGTTGATGAGGATGTAAAAAAATTGGAATCTTCATACACTGCTTGTGGGAAGGCAAAATGATGCAGCTACTTTGGAAAACAGTTTGGGTTTCCTCAAAATTTAAAAATAGAGTTATCATGTGAGCTAGAAATTTCACTTATAGGTAATTTAATCCCATAAAAATTTGTACAAAACTGTTCATAGCTGTATTACTGTTGTTGTTAGGTGTCATCCAGTTGGTTTCAACTCATAGCAACCCTAGGTACAACAGAACGAAACACTGCCTGGTCCTGTGCCATCCTCACAATCACTGTTATACTTGAGCCCATTGTTGCAGCCACTGTGTCAGTCCATCTCATTGAGGGTCTTCCTCTTTTCAGCTGACCCTCTACTTTACCAAGCATGGTGTCCTTCTCCAGGGACTGATCCCTCCTGATAACAGGTCCAAAGTATGTGAGATGTAGTCTCACCACCCTTGCTTCCAAAGAGCATTCTGGTTGTACGTCCTCCAAGACAGATTTTTTTGTTCCTTTGGCAGTCCATGGCATATTCAGTATTTTTCGCCAACACCACAATTCAAAGGTGTCAATTCTCCTTCGGTCTTCCTTATTCTTCATTGTCCAGTTTTCACATGCATATGAGGCGATTGAAAACACCATGGATTGGATCAGGTGCACGTTAGTCTTCAGGGTGACATCTTTGATTTGCAACACTTTAAAGAAATCTTTGCAGCAGATTTGCCCAATGCAATATGTCATTTGATTTCTTGGCTGCTGCTTCCATGGGTGTTGATTGTGGATCCAAGTAAAATGAAACCCATGACAATTTCAATCTTTTCTCCTTTTATCATAATGGTGCTTATTGGTCCTGTTGTGAGGATTTTTGTTTTCTTTATGTTGAGGTGTAAGCCATAGTGAAGGATTTGATCTTCATCAGTTAAGTGATTCAAGTCCTCTTCACTTTCAGCAAGCAAGGTTGTGTCATCTGGATATCTCAGGTTGTTAATGAGTCTTCCTCCAATCTTGATGCCCCATTCTTCTTCATGTAGTCCAGCTTCTCAGATGATTTGCTCAGCATACAGATTGAATAAGTATGGTGAAAGGATATAACCCTGACGTACACCTTTATTGATTTTAAACCACGCAGTATCCCCTTGTTCTGTCCCAACAACTGTCTCTTTGTCTATGTACAGGTTTCTCATGAGCACAATTAAGTGTTCTGGAATTCCCATTCTTCACAATGTTATCCATAATTTGTAATAATCTACACAGTTAAATGCTACTGCATAGTCAATAAAACCCAATTAAATATCTTTCTAGTATTCTCTGCTTTCAGACAGGATCCATCTGACATCAGTAATGGTATCCCTGGTTCCTGTCCTCTTCTGAATCCAGCTTGAATTTCTGGCAGTTCCCTGTCAATATACTGCTGCAGCCACTTTTGAATGATCTTCAGCAAAATTTTACTTGTGTGGGATATTAATGATATTGTTTAATAATTTCTGCATTTGGTTGGATCACCTTTGTTGGGAATAGACATGAATATAGATCTCTTTCAGTCGGTTGGCCAGGTAGCTGTCTTCCAAATTTCTTGGCATAGACTAGTAAGCACTTCCAGCACTGCATCCATTTGTTGAAATATCTCAATTGGTACTCCATCAATTCCTGGAGCCTTGTTTTTCACCAATGCCTTCAGTGCAGCTTGAACTTCTTCCTTCAGTACCATTGATTCCTGATCGTATGCTTCCTCCTGAAATGGTTGAATGTCAACCAATTCTTTTTGGTATAGTGACTCTGTGTATTCCTTCCACCTTCTTTTGATGCTTTCAGTGTCATTTAATATTTTCCCCATAGAATCCTTCACTATTGCAACTCGAGGCTTGAAGTTTTTCTTCAGTTCTTTCAGCCTGAGAAATGTCGAGTGTGTTCTTCCCTTTTGGTTTTCTAACTCCAGGTCTTTGTGCATGTCATTATAGTACTTTACTTTGTGTTCTCGAGCTGCCCTTTGAAATATGTTCAGCTCTTTTACTTGATCATTTCTTCCTTTTGCTGTAGCTACTGAACATTCAAGAACAAGTTTCAGAGTCTCTTCAGACATGCGTTTTGGTCTTTTCTTTCATTCCTGTCTTTTTAATGATCTCTTCCTTTCTTCATGAATGATGTCCTTGATGTCATTCCACAACTCATCTGGTCTTCGGTCATTAGTGTTCAACAAGTCAAAGCTATTCTTGAGATGGTCTCTAAATTCAGGTGGGATATACTCAATATTTTTCTTTGGCTCTCGTGGACTTGTTCTAATTTTCTTCAGTTTCAACTTGAACTTGCATGTGAGCAATTGATGGTCTGTTCTGCTTTCAGCCCCTGGCCTTGTCCTGACTGATGATACTGAGCTTCTCCATCATCTCTTTCCACAGATATAGTTGATTTGATTTCTGTGTATTTCATCTGGTGAGGTCCATGTGTATTGTCACTGTTTATGTTGTTGAAAAAAGGTATTTGCAATGAAGAAGTCGTTGGTCTTGCAAAATTCTATCGTGCGATCTCTGGCATCATTTCAATCATCAAAGTCATATTTTCCAACTACTAATCCTGCTTCTTTGTTTCCAACTTTCGCATTCCAATGACCAGTAATTATCAATGCATCCTGATTGCATGTTTGATCAATTTCAGACTGCAGGAATTGGTAAAAGTCTTCAATTTCTTTTTCTTTGGCCTTAGTGGTTGGTGCGTAAATTTGAATCATAGTCATATTAAGTGGTCTTCCTTAAAGGTGTGTGGATATTATCCTATCACTGATGGCACTGTACTTCAGGATAGATCTTGAAATGTTCTTTTTAATGATGAATGCAATACCGTTCCTCTTCAAGTTATCATTTCTGGCATAGTAGACCGTATGATTGACTGATTCAAGATGGCCAATACCAGTCGATTTCAGCTCACTAATGCCTAGGATATTTCCATTTCATTATTTGATGATATCCAATTTTCCTAGATTCATACTTCGTACATTCCAAGTTCCAATTATTAACAAATGTTTGCAGCTATTTCTTCTCATTTTGAGTTGTGCCACATCATCAAATGTAGGTCGCAAAAGCTTGACTCCATCCATATCATTAAGACTGACTCTACTTTGAGGCAGCAGCTCTTCCCCAGCCATCTTTTGAGTGCTTTCCATCCTGAGGAGCCCATCTTCTGGCACCATGTAAGACAATGTTCTTCTGCTATTCATAAGGTTTCCACTGGCTAGTTCTTGTTCTTTTCAGAAGTAGACCGCCAGGTCCTTCTTCCTAGTCTGTCTCAGTCAGTAAGCTCAGCTGAAACCTGTCCTCCAAGGGTGACCCTGCTAGTATTTGAATACCTGTGGCATAGCTTCCAGCATCACAGCAACATGCAAGCCCCCACAGTACAACAAACTGACAGATGCATACTAATAATAGCCAAAAGGTGAAACAATCCACGTTTACATCAATTAGTGAAAGGATAAATAAAATAAATGTATCCATGCAATGGAATACTATGTGACAATAAAAAATAATTAAGAATTGATGTATGCTACAACAAGAAAACAATTTAAAAACATTATGTTAAGTGAAAGGAACCAGTCGCAAAAGGCCACATGCTGTATGAGTCCATTTATATAAAATATTCAGAATAGACAAATCTATAGTTTTCTCTCAATTGGCAAATCTATAGAGACAGAAAGTAGATTAGTGGTTACCTAGGGATGGGGTAAGGAGCCCTGGTGGTGCAACCATTAAGTGCTCCGCTGCTAACTGAAAGTTGGCAGTGCAAACCCACCCAGATATGCTTCGCGAGAAAGACCTGACGATCTGCTCCCATAAAGATTACAGCCTAGGAAACCCTATGGTGTGGTTCTACTCTGTCACATGGGATCACTAGGAGTTGAAATTGACTTGACAGCATCTAACAACAACAGCAAGGGATAGGGTGGATTGGGAGGGAATGAGGAGTAACTGCTATTGAGTCAGGGGTATGTTTCAGGGGAGAATGAAAATGTGCAAAAGTTGATTATGGTAATGGTTGCACAACTGTGAATATATCAAAAAAAGTTTAATTGCACAATTTAAATGGGTGAATTGCAAGATATGTGAATTATATCCCAATAAAGCTGTTACAAAATAAAAATAAAATAAAATACATTTTAAAAACAAGATGTCTCATTTATGAAAACTATGTTACAAAGTGAGGTCTTTTCATCCAGGACCACTCCTCAATTTCTCAACACATGAAAATTATATCTATATAGATAGATATAGATATAGATTTTTTTTTTTTTAGCACCTAAGTATATCCAAGACCCTCTTCAAGATTCACCTTGTGATCTGAGGAGTCTGACTCCTGGCCAAAAACCTATGTGTGATTTTCCAGGCCCAGTATTAGGCAATTATAAGGGCTTTACCTGCCAGGTCTCAGGGAGAAAAGCCTCCCTCCCCTTACCAGACTTAAACTCCAAACTTGGAGCTGTTGTCCAACTATTTGGCAATCTGAAAGACGGTATCCTTTTAAATTGTGAGATCTGACCTGTCTCCAAGTGGCTAGGGCCAGAGAGAGAAAGTACTGTGTGAACAGCTGGTGTCAGAGATGATGGAGAAGTGGGAAAGTGGAGGTTTGGTTACTCTTCATATTCTGAGGATAGGATTTACGCTGCACAACCAACATATTGCAGTCTCTGAAGAAAGTTGCAGTCAAGGACTTAGGCCCCTGGCCAGCTAGCCTTGCTGTTAATGCGTGTCTGTGTTGTTAGCCCAGGTATCTCCATACAGAGGCCTCTTTACTGGGAGCCTTTGGCAGAGCAGGACTGGTTCTTTCAGGTTTGAACCCCTGCTGAGAATTTGCATTTCTAACAGGTTCCCTGGCAATGCTAATGCTGCTGGTTAGGAACCAATTCTGAGAACCACTAGCAGAGCCAAACCAAAAAACCAAACACATTGCTGCAGAGTCAATTCCGACTCTTAGTGACCCTACAGAACAGAGTAGAACTGCCCCGTAGGGTTTCCAAGGAGCGGCCGGTGGATTCGAACTGCCAACATTTTGATTAGCAGCTGAGCTCTTAACCACTGCACCAGCAGGGATCCCACTACTACAGCAAACGTTCTCAAAATTTACCTTACATAAGAATCTCCTGGGGATCTTGTTCAACTGTAGATTCTGATTCAGTATATCTGGGGTGGAAATGCAAATTCTCAGCAGGGGTTCGAACCTTAAGGAACTGTTTCAAAGCCCTGCAGCAGAGGTTTTCCTCAGGCACCTCTGCTGTGGTCTCCTTATAGGGGAGGGGGAGGAATGGAAACCTTAAAACACTTTTCCCTACTCTGACTCAGTAATCAGTACTTTTCCACTCCTACACTTTCTCCCTCTCCCTCTCCTCAACCCCTAGGTCCTTAAAACTTCAAGAGGCTTTTGTCCAGGACTCCCTCAGCAGTGAGCTGCGTCCCCACGTTCGCACTATTTCACCTGACCCTCATCTGGTGCTGTTTCATGGGGAAGAAAAACGGAACAAGGGGAGTCGGCACTTTCTTCAGGTCAGCCTCTTGCTTATGCTACCCCAGTCCATGATTAAAGGCTTGACTCTTACTTCCTTTCTGGCTTGTGTTTTTAATTGACTACTCCGGTACCTAGCAGCTCAGCTCAGCAATTTCTTAGTTCAGTTCAGCTGCCCGACAACCTGCAAGAGAAGAGGAGCCTATGACACTCATGAGAGGAAGATGAGACACTTGGATGCTCAGCAGAGGATGTGAAAGTTAAACTTATTGTCAAATATTAGCAAACTCCAAAAGGACTCTTATAATACACATTCGAAAGAGGACACGTTATTTGTCCAGGGGAGTAAAACATTAAGAATCACTTTATTATTTGAAGTTGGAGCCCTGGTGACACAGTGGTGAAGTGATATGCCTGCTAACCAAAAGGTCAGCAGTTCAAATCCACCAGTGGCTCCTTGGAAACCCTAAGGGGCAGTTCCACTGTGTCCTATAGGGTCGCTATGGGTCAGAAGCAACTCGATGGCAGTGGGTTTAGTTTTTGGTTTTATTATTTGAAATTTTTAACTTTTAAAATGTTTGACTTGTAACTGTTGTTTCTGGGAGGACTTGTATCCTTGTCGGTTTCCCCTCTGGAGATGTACAAATCCATATATTTCACCATACATTCCTAAACTAAAGATCTGCCTTTCCAAGGATTATAATTCTTATTGTAATTTTAAACGTAAGGTGAGAAAGATGGACATGATGTGAGGTGGTGAGAACCTTTCTGTTGGCAGCAGTAAACTAGAAATGCAAGCAAGGCAGTGACAGTTATAAAGTCTCCCGTGGTTTTCAAGTTGGTATCAGTAGTTTTGAGGTTATCTGTTCTGTATCAACGTGTGGGTCTTTGAAACTTTGGGTAACCACGTACTAACCCTCTTTCTTCTAGGCCTGACATGCTAGAAAACCTAGGGATTCCGGTACTGCATTAGAGCTGGGCAGTAGCGGCCCTTGCCCTAGGTCTCCTAGTTTAGAAGGCTGCTGTATATCACAAAGCACCTCCTACCCCCAAATGTATTAAAGAGCACTTGGGCTCCTGTGCCATTTACCATCTAAGACTCATTGCTGCTGGGTGCTAAACAGCCTCTGTTACGAATAACACTATTCAGTTCCCAGGGAAACGCTTTACTACATCTCTTTCTGGTGTCCACACTGAAGAAGACAGCGGTGAAAATTTGTGGGTTGTAAGGCTGATGAAATCAAACAAAGCATTGCATTGGGAAAATCTGCTTCAAAAGACCTCTTTGAAGTGTTAAAAGGCAAAGATGTCACTTTACTGACCAAGGCACACCTGACCCAAGCCATGGTGTTTTCAATTGCCTCACATGCATGCGAAAGCTGGATGATGAATAAAGAAGACCAAAAAAGAATTGATGCCTTTGAATTATGGTGTTGGTAAAGAATATTGAATATACCACGGACTGCCAGAAGAAGGAACAAATCTGTCTTGGAAGAAATGCTGCCAGAATGCTCCTTAGAAGCAAGGATGGCGAAGCTATATCTTACATACTTCAGACATCTTGTCAGTAGAGATCAGTCCCTGGAGAAGGACATCATGCTTGGTAAAGTAGAAGGTCAGTGAAAAACAGGAAGACCTTCAACGAGATGGATTGACACAGTGGCTGCAACAATGGGCTCAAGCATAACAACAATCATGATGATGGTACAGGACGAGGCAGTGTTTTGTTCTGTTGTACAAAGGGTCACTATGAGTCAGAACCAACTTGACAGCAACAAATTAATCTATCAGATCCTTCCTCTCAGAGAGCTTTAACGTCATAGACGCTTCCATAAGAATGTATCATTTCCTATCAATGTTTCAATATGTGGCTCAGGAGGTACTCAGATACTCAAAAAATCAATGGCTGTTTTTTTGGAAATAGATCACCAGGGCTTTCTTCCGAGGTGCCTCTGAGTGGTCTTGAACCAGGGACTCCACAAAGGCACATAATTTTTTGCTAATATCATAATTTTTCAATTCTATCTTCTCAGGGTTCTAGGGGTCACATGAGGTATATGATTGAAATCTATTGTCCAAGTCTATATACAGTTATAGAAAATTTGCCCATAAAATGAGAACCTTGGTCTCAGACTATATTAAGAGAAATTCCCCAGCAAGTGTTCTTGGGATTTTTTGTTGTTGTTGTTACAGTAAGACATTTGCCTTTTGACAGGGAAAAAAAAAGCCATGGCCCTCCAGAGAATAGGCACGTTATAAGTAAGTAGGACATGGGAGAATCCAATCTTCTAGGGAAGGCCGGTCAGGTCAGTTTGCATGTAGATGAGGAATTCTAGCTTCCCAGTGGTTTCTGCTTGGTACTTGCTCTGGTCTCCCTGAATTACAAGCAGCAAAAGTGGGCCAGCAAGCACAATGAGAACTGCTATGTTAGAATATCGAGGCCCAAACCAGTCATATTGTTGTTGTTATCTCACTTTTGCCCCCGTGTGCGACTGAGTTGCATGCAAGAACTAGGACAGGAAGGAAGGTGAAGGCTATGTGGCAGTAGCCAGAGGTTTGAAATGGGTAGAGGAAGCAGGCCTTGGATGTCCAGGAAGAATTTTACATATCAACATCCCATTTTATAAGTCATTCAATTATACAAATCCAAACTTGCCAGTTAAAAATTGCATAAAATATCAGATTATCTCAAGACAAAATACAATTGAGCTTTAAAAAACTATAAAATATATGAGCTATTACACATTTATACCACACCCAAGAAATGTTAAGTGGAAACTTTTCTGTACATTCTTCAATTTTCCAAATTACCTGGGTTCCGCTCAAAACATATAAAGTATTAATTTTAGGGTAAAAATTCAAAATCCTGTATGGATGCAAATACATAATGTCCCAAATACACAACATTATATTTTATAATAATTGCACTTACCACAACAGAACAAATGAATTTCCCAGTTTGTAAAATCAAAATTTAAAATATATTTACTCTTAAAATATCCCAATTTGGAATAAATGTTGTGGGAAATAAGATCTCTTTAATCAATAATTTTAAAAACCTTGCCCACAGAGAGGTCTGGCCTTTGTCCTCAACTCTTGAGTGATAATCTCTACACTTTTGGAATGTCCTGTCTTTTAAAAGTGTCTTTGTTTACCTGAAATGAGCCCGGGTGGCACAAGTTGTTGGCAATCAGCTGCTAATCTAAAGATTGGCAGTTCAAATGCACCCAATGGTTCCACAGAAGAAAGCCTTGGTAATCTACTTCTGTAAAGATTATAGCCACAAAAACCCCATGGAGCATTTCTACTCTATAACACATGAAGTTGCCATGAGTCAGGATCAACTCAATGACAATAGATTTGATTTGGTGGTTTTTGTTTACCTGGGAGCTTTGGGCTATGCCAGTTAGCCTAATAAGGTGATTTTGGGTTACCAGGTATCAGCCCAGCAACAGGAGGGGCTGGAGACTGAGGTCAGTCATGTAGGTGGCCAATCAGAACTACCTGACAGAGCCGCAATAACAACTCTGGACCCCAAGGCTTGGGTGAGCTTGGATTGACAATATTCTGTGCATGTTGTCACACTTTGTTTCTGGGAGAGTTTGTGCTGTCCACAGCTCTTCTGGGAGAGAACACCTGGAAGCTCTATGTGTGGAACTTTCCTGGACTCTGCTCTATGCATCTCTTCCCTTGGCTGATTTCAATCTGTATCCTTTCTCTGTATTAAACCATAACCATGAGTGTAACAGCTTTCAGTGAGTTCTGTGAGACCTTCTAGTAAATAATCCAGTCTGAGCAGGGTCTTTGGGACCACCAAAGTTTCAACTGTGCCTGAAGCAACAGTGGTTTTACAGACTGTTTCCTAACTTCAAAGTGAGAGTGGTCTTAGGGACTGCCTGCCTAACTTCATAGGATCTCACAGTCACTGTTAGAGGCAGAGCTGTAAGCAGAAATTAACCCTGTGAGTCTAAGGGTTGACTCCAGGTTCTTCCATTTATCTGGTTATTGATCTTGTACTAATTTACCCTTCTTATTGGCAACTATGATCATATCTACCCAACCAGGGTTATTGTGATGATTAGATAAAATAGATATAAATCTCCTCTACTTCATTAGTTTTTAATATCATTATTATATAGACTAGCAGCGAAACAGAGAAAATATTGAAGTTTTCAAGGATTTCATTTTACTTAGATCTACAATCAACGCCCATGGAAGCAGCAGTCAAGAAATCAAAAGACGCATTGCATTGGGCAAATCTGCTGCAAAAGACCTCTTTAAAGTGCTGAAAAGCAAAGATGTCACTTTGAGGACTAATGTGTACCTCAACCAAGCTATAGTATTTTCAATGGCTATGTATGCATGTGAAAGCTGGACAATGAATAAGAAAGACCAAAGAAGAATTGACGCCTTTGAATTGTGGTGTTGGCGAAGAATATTGAATATACCACAAACTGCCAGAAGAATGAACAAATTTGTCTTAGAAGAAGTACAACCAGAATGTTACTTAGAAGTAAGGTTGGAGAGACTTTGTCTCACGTACTTTGGACATGTTATCAGGTGGGGACCAGTCCCTAGAGAAGGATATCGTGCTTGATAAAGTAGACGGTCAGTGAAAAAGAGGAAGACCTTCAACGAGATGAATTGACACAGTGGCTGCAACAATGGGCTCAAACACAGCAACAATTGTGAGGATGGTGCAGGTCCAGGCAGTGTTTTGTTCTTTTGTACTTGAGATTGCTATAAGTTAGAACCGACTTGACGACACCTAACAACAACAGCAGCAGAGAGAAAGAAATCCTGGTTTACCTCTCAGATTTTTTGCATAAGACATTGGATGGCCGATGAGGCCCTGAACTGAAGCAAAACTGGAGAACAGGTTGTTCCTAATGAATGTGAGTTCAATTCCAATCTCTGCAGGACATACAGGTCAAGAAGCCCAGGGAAAAGTTGAAAATATGGACCATAAACTTGGGAAAGAGAGTCTGAGGCTTAAAAGAAAGATTTTGGAGCTTGTCAGTATATAAATGATTTTTGAAGCATAAGTAGTGGATGGTACTGATAAAAGAGAGAAGAAAGAATTAGAAAAAGCATTTCAGGAACTGAACTCATATGACCTTAAGCACAGCTTAAAAAAAATGATTTATGATGTGTGAAGTCCTTTTAAGAAAAATCTGTAATTTCAGTACTTCTACTTTGTATGATTGTAGTCTTGCCTTTGCTTTTGAGGGTTGCAGACTCTCAATTTGGGAAGATATTGGCTCGAAAAATGCAAAAGTGCAGCTAAAGCCCTATTCTGGAAGTTCAGGAAAAAAGAAGCTAACCGGACTTACATAATGTAAAAAGTTGTCCTTGTTAGGGAAAAAGGATGAACACCGACACAAATTTACTACTAACTGGACTTTTCACTAGACTGTATGTGGGAAACATTAGCCTGGGTGGCACTAATGGTTTGCACTCAACAACTAACCTAAAGGTTGGTGGTTTGAATCCACCCAGTGGCTTCACAGAAGTAGGCCTGGCGATCAGCTTCCATAAAGATTATAGCCAAGAAAACCCTATGGAGTAGTTCTACTTTATAACACACGGGGTCACCATGAGTCAGAATCAACTTGAAGGCAGTGGGTTTGGGTTTTGTTTGGTGGCTAGGAGAGTGTAACAGTCTTCAAGGAAGGAGGCCAGGATCAAAGTAGAGTATGTTGAACTTCCATCTCCGAGAATAAAGTAGAACTTTGCAATTTGGTGAGGGAAAAGTGAGGGGGTGAAGAAAACATATGGACAGCAAGAAAGACCTTGTGAAGTTACAAGGCCAAAGAAACAAGAAGCAATAGACAGGATGGATTTCTCCCAATAAATCTCTTCTGGGAATCTCTCACAAAGATATTCTTTCTCAGTTTAGCACAGAATCTCTCTAGAACTTCTGGCATATACTCTCATTTGATTATCTTATCCAATATAATGGCTTTAAATATAATGTAAATAATGATGACTCTCAAATTTTTATTTACAGCTCAGGCCCTCACCCTGAGCTCCAGGGTCATATATCCAACTGCCAAAATGACACCTCCACTTGGATGTCAAAGAGGTATCCCAAACTTAACTCCTGATTCCTCCACAACCCCCACAAAATATTCTGTTCCCAGACCTTTTCTGTCTCAGAAGATGGCAATTCCATTCCTCAGTACCTGAGACCAAAAACCTTGAAGACATTCCTGACTCTAGCCTTTCTTTTACAATATTTTTGACTCTAGTCTTTCTCTCACAGCTAGCTTAAACTTCAAAACATATCCAGAATATACCTAGGAAGCAGAGTTCTGCTTTGGGAACTTTTTGACATGCAGCACTTAAATAGCCCCAGAAATATCAATAGCTATTAACAGTATACCAGTAACTTCCTTGCCTTCCATGGTAGGCTGCTTCTGACATGGCTCTCCATAGCCTGCCTGCTGGTATCCATGTTCTTGTGTAATCCCCTCCCATTGAGCATGGGCTGGACCTGATAACTTACTTTTAATCAATAAAACACGGTAAGCATGATGGGATGTAACTTTCATGATTAGGTTGCAAAAGGGTATGACTTTTATCTTGCTGAGGTTTCTCTCTGGATTTTCTTGCTTGCTTGCTTTGATGGAGAGGGCTACCTGGCAAGCAACTGAGAGTGGTCTGTGGCCATCAGTAAGCAAAGAACCAAGGCCCTCAGCCCAAAATCCTGTGAAGAGCAGAATCTTATTGAAACTACTGAGTGAGCTTGGAAGCAGTCCTGCTTCAGTTGGACATTGAGATGACTGAGGCCTCCATCAACAGCTTGAGTACAGCTTTATGACTGACACTAAAATAGAAGACCCAGCTAAGCAAGGCCTGGACTACCGACCCAGAGAAACTGTAAGATAACAAATGTGTACCATTGTAAGCCACTAAATTTGGAGGTAATTTGTTACACAGCAATAGATAAGTGATTGTTGTTGTTGTTAGTTGCTACTGAGTTAGTTACGACACATGGAGACCTTACGTACAACAGAATAAAAGGTTGCCAGGTCCTGAATCATCTTCATGACCAATGATACGGTCAAACATCATTGGTATGTTTGAGCCCATTGCAGCTATTGTGTCAATCCACCTCACTGAGGGTTTGTCTTCTTTTTGTTGGCCCTCTACCAAACACAATGTTCTTTTCTAGCAATTGGTCTTTCCTGATGACATGTCCAAAGTAAGTTGAAGTCTCACCATCCTTGCCATTTTTCCAAGACTGATTTTTTTCCTTCTTTTGGCAGTACACAATACATTCAATACTCTTCACCAACACAATTCAAATGCATCAATTCTTCTTCTGTCTTCCTTTTTCATTATCCAAATTTCACATGCATATGAGGTGATTGAAAACGCCATGGCTTGGGTGAGACTCACCTTGGTCATCAAAGTGACAGCTTTGCCTTTTAGAATTTTATTTTATTTTTTTAATTTTTTGTTTTATTGTACTTTAGATGAAGGTTTACAGAACAAATCGTTTCTCATTAAACAGTTAGTACACATATTGTTTTATGACATTGGTTAACAACCCCACGACATGTCAACTCTCTCCCTTCTCAACGTTGGGTTCCCTATTACCAGCTTTCCTGTCTCCTCCTGCCTTCTAGTCTTTGCCTCTGGACTGTTATGCCCCTTTAGTCTCGTTCTGTTTTATGGGCCCATCTAATCTTTGGCTGAAGGGTGAACCTAGGGAATGACTTCATTACTGAGCTAAAAGCGTGTCGGGGGGGCCATACTCTCGGGGTATCTCCAATATCTGTCAGACCAGTAAGTCTGGTCTGTTTTTGTGAGTTAGTATTTTGTTCTACATTTTTCTCCAGCTCTGTCCGGGATCCTCTGTTGTGATCCCTCTCAGAGCAGTCCATGGTAGTAGCTGGGCACCATCTAGTTGTACTGGATTCAGTCTGGTGGAGGCCGTGGTAGTTGTGGTCCGTTAGTCCTTTGGACTAATCTTTCGCTTGTATCTTGTTTTCTTCATTCTCCCTTGCTCCTGAAGGTGTGAGACCAGCGGAGTGTCTTAGATGGCTGCTCACAGGCTTTTAAGACCCCAGATACTACTCTCCAAGGTAGAATATAAAACATTTTCTTTATAAACTATGTTATGCAAATTGAGCTAGATGTTCCCTGAGACCATGGTCCTTTAAAGGAGTCTTTTGCAGCAGATTTGCCCAATGCAATAAGTGGTTTGATTTCTTGACTGCTGCTTCCATGGACATTGTTGCTCAAAGTAGAATGAAATCATTGACAACTTCCCCAAGATAACTCATACACCTTCCTAAAATCTATTCTTAACAAAACAGCCAAAATGATCAGGTTACTCAGGTTACTCCTCTACTTAAAATTACCCAATGGCTTTGAAGCTCACTTGGAGTAAAAGCTGAAATCCTACAGCAGCCAACATGGTCCTACCTAATGTGGCCCCTATAAGTTCTCTGACTTCATCTCCTTTGATTCTTCCCTTCCTGCCCTTACTTCACACTAGACTGTCTGGACTCTTCCTTGAACATGAAAGCATGCTCTCTCTTCAGAGTATTTGCTTGCTGTCTTATCTGCCTAGAAAACTTTTCTCTAGATATCCTCATGGTTTCTAAGTCACTCCTTTTAGTCTCTGCTCAAATGTCTCTTTATCGGTGAGGCCCTTCTCTGCTCACCTTATAAAATGCCAATTATTTTCCTCCCTGGCTCTTTCTAACCTCCTTCTCTATTTGATTTTTCTCCTTGTTTATAACATCTGGCCTATACCTTTATTTGTATTTTATTGTATACTTGTGTATTGTCCTACTCCCCCCATGAAAATAAAAGCCCCGGGAAGAAAGGGACATTACCTGATTTCTTCACTTCTGTGTCCCCAGCACTAGGAGAGAGCTTAATACATAGAATCAACCAGTAACCAGTAGCTATTGACTCTGATTCATGGCGACCCCACATGTGTCAGGGTAAAACTTCTCCACAGGGTTTTCAACAACTGATTTTTCAGATGGATATCACCAAGACTTTCTTCTCAGGTACCTCTGCGTGGACTTGAACCTCCAACCTTTCTTTTAGCAGCTGAGTACATCAACCATTTGTACCCTCCATGGACTCCTAACACATAGAAACCCCCCACTAAAAAAAAAAAAAGCCACTGCCATCAAGTTGATTCCAACTCATAGTGACCCCATAGGGTTTCCAAAGTTGTAAATCTCTATGGAAGCAGACTGCCACATTTTTCTCCCAAAGAGCTGCTAGTGGTTTCCAAGAGCCAACCTTTCAGTTAGCAGTCGATCACTTTAACCACTGTACCACCAGGGCTTCTTAACACAGAAAGCACTCAATAAATATTTGTTAAATAACTAGGTTTACTTCTAGTTCTTTAGAGGTGAAATTGATACATTTGGAAGTTGTAAAGATTTAATGTGAGAGGAAGGAGAATGGGACAGGAGTCTACTCAGGAACAATTTAGGAAAAAGTACAAAAACAGCCATAGAGATAGGAATTGCTATGAACAATTTACCATTGGTTAGGATATGGAGCAAAATTATAATTCAAGGCTATTATAAGCTAGCAATTTTTCACATAAAGAAAAAAAATCTGTTCCATAATCACAGACTGTACCCCTAACCTTGGCTAATCATCTTGCAAATGCATGTGATTAGTCACAGCGGGTAATGCAAAAGGGAGGGCCAGTGGCTCAGGCAGCACAATCCATCACCAACACAGGGGAAATAACTCAAATTCCGTGTCCTACTAATGGTGGGTAAGTAGCATCAATTTTGTATACGAAGGGCAATCCAAACCAAATTCCCTAAAATGCACCAAGATTTTCATAACTACTTTCTGCTACAGCTAACATTATCTAGCAAAACAACATTGAAAGAATTTGCAGCAATTGGGCAAATAACTGACTTAAAAGCACAAAAACAAATCAGGCAAGGCAATCTTGTTTGTTGTTTTGATAAAACTTCTAAATGTATAACTATATAAGAGGACAGTATTTTATCTAAATGTCAGAAAATCTTACTCATCTTTTATGAAACCCAACAATTTGACTCAAATTGTCCTTCAGTACAAATACCGTATATTGAAATGGGTCATTGGATAAGATATACGACCTTGTGTGAAATTTCGATTGCATCAAACCTATGATGTAATGATTTAAGAAAGGAGGTGACTATAAAAGAGTAAGAAAAACCTCTGAAAAATAGTTAAGAAAGCAAATGCTAAGTGGATTAGGGTATCCAGAGTCATTAAAGATGACAAAAAATGATTTTTCAACTGTTTGGGGTAAGAAAAAATTACAGGATAGGCGCACTCTTCAAGGAACATAATGTTAACAGGTGATGGAACACTAAAATATTTCTTTTCAGTCTCCTTCACGTTAGAAAAGTCCAATTTAAAAAAAGGAATTATAGCCCAAGATAGCTGAGAAGATAGTAAAAAGGGCACATAGCCACTTTAAGTGAATTTAAGTCTATAAGACCAAGCAAATTACATCCTCAGAAGCTGAAAGAATTTATAGATGGAATCTCAGCATCACTGTTTGGTATGAAGAATGGGGCAGAGGCCAGAAAATTGAAGGTAGCTCTATGTTGTTCTGTTTTTCTAAAAATGGGAATTACATAGTTAAGTGGCGGATGTAGATGACAGGCAAAATCCAAGAACAGATTTATTAAACATATGCATATGAAATAGCTAGAAAATAATGTACTGATGATTATGTGTCAAGAAACGCTCAGAAACAAAAGGTTTCAATGGAAACAATTTGTATTGTTGTCGTTGTTTTGCTTTTGGTTTGTTGATTGTTTTATTTTCAGAAGTAGTGGGTTTAGTAGAAAGAGTTCCTTGAGCTTTAGAGTCAGGGAGTGGGTCATGTTCATACCATGTGGTTTCAAGTGATCTCAATTAGTCACCCAGCAGTGAAACTTCAGAGGGTCAGGAATAAGAGAGAGGCCATGTAATAAATGGGCATGAGGGCAAAAAAGAAGACAACCCTGGTCAGGATGTGCCAACAAAAATAATAAATACACCAACTGCGATATATACTTGAAAGATCCTATATCAAAGTTATTGAGACCATTACATATTTCTTGACATTATAATGCTAATATAGCTGTTGCTGTTGGAAGCTGTCTTGTAATTGTGCAAGGGAAAAAGTTATAATGTATCTTGCAAAGAGGCCAGCACAAATTGGCCATTTATAAGTGTTCTTGAAAGCTAGAAGTGTAATTTTGCTCTATATAAAACAGCTAAAAAAGACCTTGTCAGATTCAAGCTCCTCAAATATCACCAACACAGTTTGTTGATAAGACAAAGCTCCTTACCATAGAAAGAGAGAATGCCACTTCTGCAAAGCTTTGGCAGTGCTTCAGATTGGGAACAAAGTCAGAATTTATTAAGAATTAGAATCTTAGTTTAATATGGATCTTTCAATGCAAGGGACATTGATTAGGATTGGGTAAGGATTAAGATACAACAGTCCAGGATTGGTGAAAACAGTAAGGCAAGAAATTTTGAGGCTAAAAAACTCAAAGAATCTTAGGGGGCAAACTGTTGATGCTCTCTTTCATTGAAAAATTGATGGGACTTTTGGGAAGTCATACCAATTAAGACAATGGAATAGTAAATTCATGTTAAGGTAGACAGCTCTGGGGAAGTAAACGGAGTATGTATTTCAGTTCCTCAACATCTGAGCTGTGTGAGGGTATGTAGTTTTTGTTCTCAGCCTTGATCTTCAAATCAGAAAAGTTGACTATAAACTATAGTCAGATAAACTATGAATAGATGCCAAAAACCAAAAACCAAACCCGCTGCCATCGAATCGATTCCAACTCATAGCAATCCTATAGGACAGAGTAGAACTGCCACAGAGGGTTTCCAAGGAGTGCCTGGTAGATTCAAACTGCCGACCTTTTGGTTAGCAGCTGTAGGTCTTAACCACTACACCACCAGGGTTTCCATAGATAGATAACCTATATAATACATGCATATGTATTTTTTTTGTATAATATAGTCTATATAAAGTTTTTAATTGGTCTACGAAGTGTGTGGTTAAGATGTGGATAAAGAGTCTCTGATTACGATTCATAAGATATCTTTTTTGTTGTCAGTCTTCTTTCTTGTATCTCCTGAGGTAAGGCTCTACTTCATTCTCATCATCCTTAGTCAGAGGCATATTCTCAACCGATGAGAACTTCCAGTCTTTGCAGAGAACTTCTAGTCTCTGTATGTGTAATTGTTCAAAGTTCAGACAGTTAATGTAGATGCACCATCCACTGTAGTGAAACGGAGGGTCTTTCATCTAATTCTTTCCACCAACGCTTGCTCCTAGCTACTTAGAAATCAAAAGTGGTTTGTTTGCTTTTCCCTGTATAGCATTTCTGAGATGTGTCATGGTCTTTAACGCTATTCAACATCCTCCCTAAGATCAGCTGTTTATAAGAGTTAGAGTTTAGTGGTTCCACTTTTTAGCTTAGCACTCACATTTCTATACCAGATTTCTAGTATCAATAGATGATGGACTACAGAGACATTTTGGGAGGCACTAAATCATTCTGATGTATCAGTTATATGAGTGGGGAAAAAAAAGAAAAGTCAAATTTCCAATATCACTTCCTTAAACTATCATATCAATATGGCTGTTTGTTACCTCTACTCAAGATAACGTTCATGCAATATATGTTACACCTACCCAGAAGGGAAGAGAAAATTTCAAGCCTTTCCTAAGGTTGTTAGTGTTTCAGTACAGACTCCAATTCAGCTGGTGGATTTAGTCTTAATTTAAGTCATGGGAGAATTAACTCCTGAGGTGGGATCCTATTGATTCTGGAACTAACTTATTCTAAAGGCCCCAGTGAAGGAATATCCTGTTAATGTGGGCTTCCTCCACAGCAGCCCCTTTCAATTGCTTTAACTGACCCAGATTTTGGCCTTGACAGCCCTACTCTGTTAACAGATCATAGCTTCCCAATTATCTGACCACCTGTTCTATATTTATCTTATACCCTCTCAAAGCATGTTTCCAAGCTACCGACTGTTATCCCTAACTGTTGCTTGAGTGCCTGATCTTGACATTCCTAACAAAGCATGTTTGAATAAGGGAACACCAACTCTGTTCTTTTCTTGTGTAAGGAAACTAGTTTTACTTGTAATAAAACCCAAATTCAGCTCACCCCAAATTGGTAACAAAGGAAGAAGATCCAATGGGGAGAGATGGTCAGATCTTACAGCCCTTGGCCTTGTTTTTAGAGATTTCTCATTAACTTCTCTGTAACCTGAAGATTTTACTACTCCCTTTTTGACATTTTCTTCCAAGATTGGGAACAAGACTCTTCCCTTAATTCTCCACAGTGCAGCTGGAACTAAACTGAAAGACCGAAAATAATTACCTAAGGACTAGAAGATGGAAGAAATACACAGAGTCACTATACAAAAAAGAATGGGTTGACGTTCAACCATTTCAGGAGATAGCATATGATCAGAAACCAATGGTACTGAAGGAAGAAATCCCAGCTGCACTGAAGGCATTGGCAAAAAACTAGGCTCCAGGAATTGATGGAATAGCAATTGAGATATTTCAATGAACGGATATGGTGCTGGAAGTGCTCACTCTCTATGCCAAGAAATTTGGAAGACAGCTACTTTGCCAAAAACTGGAAAAGATCCATATTTATGCCTATTCCCAAGAAAGGTGATCCAACCAAATGCAGAGATTATCGAACAATATCTCTAATATCACACGCAAGTAAAATTTTGCCGAAGATCTTGCCAAAGAGGCTGCAGCAGCATATCAACAGGGAACTGCTAGAAATTCAAGCTGGATACAGAAAAGGACATGGAACCAGGGATATCATTGGTGATGCTGGATAGATCCTGGCTGAAAGCAGAACATACCAGAAAGATGTTTAGCTGTGTTTTATTGATTATACAAAGGTATTCAACTGTGTGGATCATAACAAATTATGGATGATATTGCAAAGAAGGGGAATTCCAGAAAACTTAATTGTGCTCATGAGGAACCTGTACATAGATCAAGAGTCAGTCACTGGATAAGAATAAGGGTATACTGCGTAGTTTAAAGTCAGGAAAGGTGTGCAAGTTTGAAGAACGGAGCATCAAGATTGGAGGAAGACTCACTAACAACATGCATTATGCAGATGACACAACCTTGCTTACTGAAAGTGAAGAGGATTTGAAGCACTTACTGATGAAGGCTAAAGACCACAGCCTTCAGTATGCATTACACCTCAATATAAAAAAACAAAAATCCTCACAACTAGACCAATAAACAACATCATGATAAATGGAGAAAAGTTTGAAGTTGCCAAGGATTTTATTTTACTTGGATCCACAATCAACACCCATGGAAGCAGCAGTCAAGAAATCAAAAGATGCATTGCATTGGGCAAATTTCTGCAAAAGACCTCTTTAAACTGTTGAAAAGCAAAGATGTCGCCTTGAGGACTAACGTGTGCCTGACCCAAGCCATGGTATTTCAATCGCCTCCTATGCATGTGAAAGCTGGACAATGAATAAGGAAGACTGAAGAATAACTGATGCCTTTGAATTGTGGTGTTGGCAAAGAATATTGAATACACCATGGCCTGCCAAAAGAATGAACAGGTCTGTCTTGGAAGAAGTACAACCAGAATGCTCCTTAGAGGCAAGGATGGCGAGACTACATCTTACATACTTTGGACATGTTGTCAGGAGGTATCAGTCCCTGGAGAAGGACATCATGCTTGGTAAAGTACAGGGTTAGCAAAAAAGAGGAAGATCTTCAAAAAATGGATTGACACAGTGGCTGCAACAATGGGCTCAAGCATAACAAGGATTGTGAGCATGGCTCAAGACTGGACAGTGTTTCATTCTGTGGTCCATAGGGTCACTAAGAGTTGCAACCAACTCGACAGCACCTAACAACAACAACAACAGTATCCCTTGTTCTGTTCAAACTACTCCCTGTGCATCTATGTACAAGTTCCTCCTGAGCACAACTAAGTGTTTGGAATTCCCATTCTTCTCAATGTTATCCATAATTTGTTATGATCCACACAGTCGAATGCCTTTGCATAGTCAATAAAACACAGGTAAACATTCTTCTGGTATTCTCTGCTTTTAGTCAGGATCCATCTGACATCAGCAATGATATTCCTGGTTCCACGTCCTCTGCTGAATCTGGCTTGAATTTCTGGCAGTTCCCTGTTAGTGGCCCTCAAGTCAGCTCCAACCCATGGTGACCTTATGTATAACAGAATGAAATGTTCTCCAGTACTGTGTCATTTTCACAATTGTTGGTATGTTTGAGTCTATTGTTGTTGTGGCTATCCTGTAAATCCATCTCATTTATGGTTTCCCTCATTATCACTGACTCTCTACTTTACCAAGCCGGATATTCTTTTCTAGCCATTAGTCTTTCCTGATGACGTGTCCAAAGTAAGCAAGACAAAGTCTTACAATCTTTGCTTCTCAGCAACATTCTGGTTGTATTTCTTCTGTGACTGATTTATTAGTTCTTTTGGCAGTCCACCACATGAACAAAGAGAAGTATGCAGGTAATTGAGGAAGAATTTTCTTGGGAAGGGTCTATATTAGCATATGTGGAAGCCAAGGTGTTTTCTTTAGCTTTTGGGGGTGTGGCTACTAGCGTGAGCTTTGATTTAAAAATGTTGTTGTTGTTAGGTGCCATCAAATCGGTTCTGACTCACAGCGACTCTATGAACAACAGAATGCAATACTGCCCGGTCCTGCGCCATCCTCACAATCGTTGTTATGCTTGAGCCCATTGTTGCACCCACTGTGTCTATCCATCTCATTGAGGGTCTTCCTCTTTTTCGCTGACCCTGTACTTTACTAAGCATGATGTCCTTCTCCAGGGACTGATCTCTACTGACAAGATGTCCAAAGTATGCAAGATATAGCTTCGCCATCCTTGCTTCTAAGGAGCATTCTGGCTGTACTTCTTCCAAGACAGACTTGTTCATTCTTTTGGTAGTCCATGGTATATTCAATATTCTTCACCCACACCACTATTCAAAGGCATCAATTATTCTTCAGTCTTTCTTATTCATTGTCCAGTTTTCGCATGCAAATGAGGCGATTGAAAATACCATGGCTTGGATCAGGTGCACCTTAGTCCTCAAAGTGACATCTTTGCTTTTCAACACTTTAAAGAGGTCTTTTACAGCAGATTTGCCCAATGCAATGCGTCTTTTGATTTCTTCACTGCTGCTTCCACGGGTGTTGATTATGGATCCAAGTAAAAATGAAATCCTTGACAACTTCAATCTTTTCTCCCTTTATCATGATGTTGCTTATTAATCCAGTTGTGAGGATTTTTGTTTTCTTTATGTTGAGGTGTAATCCATACTGAAGGCTGTGGTCTTTGGTTTTCATCAGTAAGTGCTTCAAGTCCTCTTCACTTTCAGCAAACAAGGTTGTGTCATCTACACATCTCAGGTTGTTGATGAGTCTTCCTCCAATCCTGATGCTCTGTTCTTCATATAGTCCAGTTTCTCAGATTATTTGCTCAGCATACAGATTGAATTAGTATGCTGAAAGGATACAACCCTGATGCACACCTTTCCTGACTTTAAACCACGCAGTATCCCCTTGTTCTGTCCAAACAACTGCCTCTTGAGCACAATTAAGTGTTCTGGAATTCCCATTCTTTGCAATGTTTTCCATAATCTGTTATGATCCACACAGTCGAATGCCTTTGCAGAGTCAATAAAACACAGGTAAACATCTTTCTGGTATTCTCTGCTTTCAGCCAGGATCCATCTGACATCAGCAATGATATCCCTGGTTCCATGTCCTCTTCTTAATATGGCCTGAATTTCTGGCCATTCCCTGTTGATACACTGCCGTAGCCTGTTTTGAATGATCTTCAGCAAAATTTTACTTGTGTGTGATGGTAATGATATTGTTCAATAATTTCCGTATTCGGTTGGATCACCTCTCTTGGGAATAGGCATAAATATGGATCTCTTCCAGTTGGTTGGCCAGGTAGCTGTCTTCCAAATTTCTTGGCATAGACTAGTTAGCACTTCCAGTGCTGCATCCATTTGTTGAAATATCTCAATTGATAATCCGTCAATTCCTAGAGCCTGTTTTTTGCCAATGCCTTTACTGCAGCTTGGACTTCTTCCTTCAGTACCATCAGTTCCTGATCATATGCTACTTCTTGGCTGAACGTTCACCAATTCTTTTTAGTATAATGACTCTGTGTATTCCTTCCATATTCTTTTGATGCTTCCTACATCGTTTAATATTTTCCCAATAGAATCCTTGACTGTTGCAACTCAAGGCTTGAATTTTTCTTCAGTTCTTTCAGCTTGAGAAATACCGAGTGTGTTCTTCCCTTTTGGTTTTCTATCTCCAGCTCTTTGCACATGTCATTATAATACTTTACTTTGTCTTCTCAAGTTGCCCTTTGAAATCTTCTGTTCAGTTCTTTTACTTGATCATTTCTTCCTTTTGCTTTAGCGACTGGATATTAAACAGCAAGTTTCAGAGTCTCTTCTGACATCTATCTTGGTCTTTTCTTTCTTTCCTGCCTTTTTAATGACTTCTTGCTTTTTTCATGTATGATGTCCTTGATGTCACTCCACAACTCATCTGGTCTTTGGTCCTTGGTGTTCAATGCATCAAATCTATTCTTGAGATGGCCTCTAAATTCAGGGAGGATATACTCAAGGTCGTACTTTGGCTCTCATGGACTTGTTCTAACTTTCTTCAGTTTCAGCTTGAACTTGCATATGAGCAATTGACGGTGTGTTCCACAGTCGGCCCCTGGCCTTGTTCTGTCTGATGATATTGACCTTTTCCATAGTTTCTTTCCATAGATATAGTTGATTTGATTCCTGTGTATTCCATCTGGCAAGATCCATGTGTATTGTTGCTGTTTATGTTGGTGAAAAAAGGTATTTGCAACAAAGAAGTCATTGGTTACGCTAAATTCTGTCATGTGATCTCCAGCATCGTTTCTATGACCAAGACCATATTTTCCAACTACTGATTCTTCTTCTTTGTTTCTAACTTGAGCGTTCCAATCACTAGTAATTATCGATGCATCCTGATTGCATGTTTGATCAATTTCAGACTACAGAAGCTGGTAAAAATCTTCAATTTCCTCATCTTTGGCCTTAGTGGTTGATGCATAAATTTGAATAATAGTCATATTAACTGGCCTTCCTTGTAAGGGTATGGATATTATCCTATCTCTGACAGCGTTGTACTTTAGGATAGATCTTGAAATGTTCTTTTTGATGATGAATGTAACACCATCCCTCTTCAAGTTGTCACTCCGGGCATAGTAGACCATATGATTGTCCGATTCAAAATGGCCAATATCAGTCCATTTCAGCCCACTAATGCCTAGGATATCTATGTTTATGTGTTCCATTTCATTTTTGACGATTTCCAATTTTCCTAGTTTCATACTTTGTACATTCCAGGATCTGATTATTAAAGGATGTTTGCAGCTGTTTCTTCTCATTTTGAGTCGTGCCACATCATCAGATGTAGGTCCCGAAAGCTTAACTCCATCCGCGTCGTTAAGGTCGACTCTACTTTGAGGAGGCAGCTCTTCCCCAGCCATCTTTTGAGTGCCTTCCAACCTGGGTGGCTCATCTTCCAGCGCTATATCAGACAATGTTCTGCGCTATTCATAAGATTTTCACTGGCTAATTCTTTTCAGAAGTAGACTGCCGGCTCCTTCTTCCTAGTCTGTCTTAGTCTGGAAGCTCAGCTGAAACCTGCCATGGGTGACCCCTCTGGGATCTGAATACTGGTGGTATAGCTTCCAGCATCACAGCAATACCCAAGCCACCACAGTATGACAAACTGACAGACACATGGGGGGATTTAAAAATAGCTAAATCTTTAGATAGCAGTAAAGCTTTAATAGGTTTGACTTGGGTACCACTTTTGATGGGTGTTCCTGCAGCTATCTTGAACCCTCTTTGTTTCCTTAGTATACCAAAATCATGTAAAACTCGAGGCATATCTGCTCTATGTGTAAATGTCAGCTATCTTATATCGGGCTAGCATGCAAGCTCAGGTGAGAGCTATGTTTCAGTCACTTGGGCCTATTTAACCTCAGGAAGTCCCTGGGTGGTCCAAATGGTTAAGCACTGGGCTACTGACCGAAAGATCGGTAGTTCAAACTCACACAGAAGCACCTCAGAAGAAAGACGTGATGATATACTTCTGAAAGGTTACAGCCATGAAAACCCTAGGGAGTGCAGTTCTACTCTAAAACAGATGGGGTCACCATGAGTTGGAAACAACTCAATGGCAACTGGTTGGTTGGTTGGTGTAATAAACCACCACTGTCTGTCAGTCGGTGGTATTGTGGTGGCCTGCATGATATTATGATGCTGGAAGCTATGCTGCTGCTATTATGAATACCAGCAGGGTCACCAATGGTGGAGGACATTTCAGTGGAGCCTCCAGACTAAGACATACTGAGACAGAGCCCCCACAGTGCTGTATTCTTTACCTGGCTTCCTCCCCTACAGTGTTGTATTGAAAAATCATTTCCTTTGCTGGGCTCCTCCGCCTCCAGCTTTGCATTTGTTAGGAGGTTATTTGTAAACCCCATTGTGCCTGCTTACTATGATTAAGAAGGTTGCTAATGTAATTTGAATGAACTTCCTACTTGTAAACCCCTTTAAAAGTAACTTGCCTGCCCGCCCTTGGAGAGCAGTCTTGGCAGCAGCAGCTCCGACTGACTCCATTTCCTTGTACAAGGAAATAAAGGTGTCTTTCCTGTTGTCTCACCTCGGTCTCTTGTTTATTGGCCAATACAAGTCATGCCAAGTAAAAACCTGGGGTTTCCACCCAGTAACAATACTAGGAAGAAAGGCTTGGCGATCTACTTCCAAAAATTAGCCAATGAAAACCTTATGGATCACAATAGAATACCATTGAATATAGTGCTGGAAGATGGGCTTCCTAGGCTGGAAGGCACTACACAGTAGCTACAACAATGGACTCAAATATAGCAACAATCATGAAGATGGCACAGGACTGGGCAACTTTTTGTTCTGTTGTACATAAGGTCATCATAAGTTGAAGCTGACTCAATGGCAGCTAACAGCAACAGTGTAATGAAGGGAAAGCTCATGTTTCTATGAGAGGACAGGAGCTAATACATAAGAATGCATTTTTATACTTAATTATGTCACCATACATTCAACACTAGAGTCTTTTCCTCAGTTCTTATGTCTACATAACTAATCATATTATACAAATAGTAGAAGATCATGTTTTGGTTTACATGTCAAATTAGGTAAAGAAGGCAAAACTAAAAGAAAAGGCGATCCCAAGTCATCAACATGAGTTAATTTTACATAAAGGATGTATTTTATGGAGAAATAATGTTGATTTCCTAAAAGGGTGGTCATCATATCATCTTGGGTGTAAAATAATCAGAAGGAATCTGTGTGGCCTCATTGCTTCAATTTATGTCAGGTAGCCAGGAACTAATACAAATAATACGACTGTAAAACACTTGTAGCACATGCCAGCCTACTTGACATTATTGGCCCAAGGTCATTTCAGGCTAAGAGCTCTAGAAGCATTTGAAATGCATTTCAAAAATTGATATTGAGTTTGCAGGCTGATACCCAAAGAAGAACTTCTTGGGTTAGCCTCTCTCTCAAAATGGTTGTAAGTGCTTACAATTACGTTTCAAACATCTGCTGCAACAATCACAGCTTTATGCTAGTTTTTGTAACACGTGGATTGACAGACACCATCCTTATTGACAATAGTTCTGATTCAACCTCAGCTTGAGTTGTGAGAATTTGTAGTTGGGAATCTTATCTAAGTTCTCACCATTATGTCTTATCAACCCCAAGCAAATGGTCATTCCCAGATAGTACAGAATACTAAGATTGCCTTAAATAATTTGCCACGTAATTTTTGCCACGAAATTTTTGTCCCCAGGGTTTAACATTTTCATTTTCAACAGCTAGAATTGAATCTTCTGAATTACTTGTTGGGGGGAGGGGAAGAAGTGGTGGTAACTCAACTCAAAAAACCAGTTTCCATCAAGTCGACTCTGACTCATGGCAATCCCATGTGCGGAACTGTCAGAGTAGAACTGAGCTTCATAGGGTTATCAGTGGCTGATTTTCTAGAAGGATATTGACAGGGCTTTCTTTTGAGGCACCTCTGGGTAGACTGGAACCACCAAGTTTTTGGTTAGCAGAACCATTGACACCACCAGGGACTCCTAAACTCAAATCATAACCTGCTGTAATTCTCTTCCTCTAGAACAAGGTGTCAGACACTGCCTGTTTTTATGAAGCCCCCAAGCTAAGATGATTTTTGCATTCTTAAATGGTTGAAAAGAAAATCAGAAGAATAACAATTTGTATATATAAAAATTATATGAAATTCAAAATTCAGCATCCATAAAGAAAGTTTAATTGCAACACAACCATGCTCACATTCATTTACGTATTGGAACCCAACCAGGGGCTCCATAGGAGAAAAGACTTGGCAATCTGCTCTCATAAAAATTACAGCCCAGGAAACCCTATGGGACACTTCTACTCTGTCATAAGGGGTCAATATCAGTTGGAATAGACTCAGCAGCATATAACAACATGGCTACTTTTGCCATATTTGTTGCAACAGAGACCGGCAAAGGCTAAATACTTACCATATGGCCCTTTACAGAAAAAGTTTGTTGACCTCTGTTTTAGAGTACCAAAGACAGAAAAACACCCTCTGGAAGTCAGCATTAATATTTTTCCTTTCGACAGCACACACTACAGGGAAAGTCAGCACAACTGGACTAAACCAAAGTTTCCTGAATACAATCAAACACTTCGAGGGCCAGAGTAGCAGGGGTAGGGGTCTGGGGACCATGCTTTCAGGGGACATCTAGGTCAACTGGCATAACAAATTTTATTAAGAAAATGTTCTGCATCCTACTTTGGTGAGTGGCGTCTGGGGTCTTAAAAGCTAGCGAGTGGCCATCTAAGA
This sequence comes from Trichechus manatus latirostris, assembly GCF_000243295.1. Lineage (NCBI taxonomy): Eukaryota > Metazoa > Chordata > Mammalia > Sirenia > Trichechidae > Trichechus > Trichechus manatus. The sequence goes on from NW_004443970.1 coordinate 12,723,341, forward strand.
TGCATCAACTGGTTCCAACCCACCTAGAGTACAGGAGAATGAATAACACCAAAGTCACAAGGAAAATATTAGCCCAAGAGACAGAAAGGGCCACATAAACCAGAGACTTCATCACCCTGAGTCCAGAAGAACTAGCTGGTGCCCGGCTACCACCAATGACGGCCCTGACAGGGAACACGACAGAGAGTCCCTGATGGAGCAGGAGACAAGTGGGGTGCAGAACTCAAATTCTAGTAAAAAGACCAGACTTAATGGTCTGACTGAGACTGGAAGAACCCCGGACAGCATGGCCCTCAGACTATCTGTCAACCCAGAACTAAAATCATTCCCGAGGCCAACTCTTCAAAGATTAGACTGGACTATGGGACATAAAATGATACTCATGAAGAGTGTGCTTCTTAGCTCAAGTAGATACATGAGACTAACTGGGCAGCTTCCTTTCGGAGGTGAGATGAGAAGGCAGAGAGGGTCAGGAGCTGGTTGAATGGACACGGGAAACAGGGTTGAAAGGAGGAGTGTGCTGTCACAGTATAGGGAGAGCAGTTGGGGTCACATAACAACATATGTATAAATTTTTGTATGAGAGACTAACTTGAATTGTAAACTTTCACTTAAAGTACAACAATAAAATAAATAAATATTTTTCCTTTCTAATTTTCCAAAGGGTAAAATTTTGCTAGAGACTAAGTAGAGGACTAGATGTCACATTTATCTGTAAAAGTAAAAGACACCAATGGGCAAATGTTGGCACTGATCCAAGGATTGACTAATAAGGGATTCTTCCAGTATAATTTAATGACTACAGTTCTAAGAAGCACCTCCTCTGGTGCCATCTGGCGTGGAATTTTTAGCTCTGTCTCCTAAGAACCGAGCAGAGAACAAAGTAAAGAAAATAATCATTCTTCTTTGACTCCTGCAACAGCTGAAGAAGAATCAGCTGGTATTTCCACACTTTGCTAGTAAAACTCAGAGGCAATCTCATAAAAGCCGTGCCCTCGGTGGCAAAAGGATTATGTTAGCTCAGGGGTGGGGATGGGGGTGGAGTTGCGAATGTGGCTGCATGTGGTATGGAGGACACGTGGTTTTGTGCTTTGGGTGTTAGTGCTTTTTGTTCCTGTGGTGTTTACATTCAGCTCTTTCAGCTTTCCTAAAGGCAATTTAAGAAAGGTTAGTTTCAGATAGATTTTCTTCTTGACAAAGAAACGTTTCCTCAAAGCTTGCTTGTCACTAAGTGATCTCATTAATTTAATAAATCAAGAAGAAATTAACTGATCATAGGGATTTATCACCAGTCACTTCTTATTATTACATTATTAGTTTTTGAAATATCACACTTGGGTTTTATTCTACCTTCTCATCACTCTTTCTCTGCTGCCAAATCCTCTCTCACTCCTTTCTGCTGCCTCCTTCTCCTCTCCCAACTTTAAATGTTTCTTAGGAATAGATACTAGCTAAACCCTTTTCCTTTCTCACTCTAATTTTTCTTCTTAGGCAATCTCATCCACACCTATGGCTTCAAATAAAATTTATACTCTCTAACTGAAAAAAAAAAAAAATCAATCTCCAGCCCTTGCTGAAACTATTTCTAATCCTGCTTATTCAACACCGCTGTTTGAAGGTTTAGAATGGACCTCAGACTCAACATGTCCCAACAGCTCTCATGATCCTCTCGCTCAAACTGGTATTCCTCCAGGATTTCCTGTCTAGGTGATGGACACCCTCATCCACTCGGCAAACCAGAAACTGTGAGCCGTTTTGACATCTTCCTCTCCCTCATGTTCTTCATCCAGATAACCACAAATATACCCACATTCAAATATACCCACTTCTCTTATCTCCATTTCTACCACCTTAGGTTAAGTTACCCAGATCACTGATTGGTGGCTATAGACACCTAATATTTCCCAGAATCCATTGTCATGCACACCCTATCAGTACTAGCACCAGTTACTGTGTAGTCTATTCCAACTCACGGTAACCCTAGGTGTGCCAGAGTAGAACTGTGCTCCATAGGATTTTTGGTGGCTGATATTTTTTTTTTTTTTTTGAAGTAGATCACCAGGACTTTCTTTCAAGGCACCTCTGGGTAGACACAAACCTCCAACCTTTCGGTCACCAGCTGAGCATGTTAATCATTTGTACCACCCAGGGGCTTCATTCAGTCCCTCAGCCTCCTCCAGTCTCTATTCAGGAATCAAAGGAAGCAAATTTTATTGTGTCTTCCCTCTGTTTTAAACCCTTCAATGGCTTCCAATTGTTAAGAAGGTGAAAATCAACATTTGCAATTAACAAAGCCAACAAGCTCTTGCTGGATCTTACCTTTGCACAACACACTAGCCTCATCAGTTGACATTCTTACCCTCTGCTTAAGTCCCTCCCCAATTGGTTGGTTTTCATTTCCCCAAAAGCTCCATTTTCTTTTCAATTCCATGGACTTTCCATATGCTGTTCGCTCTTCCTGAGTTCAGCTAAAATGTTACACACAATGGAACTTCTCAAGATCACTTAAGTCCATTGGAGATATAAAGTTATCGAGCCTCCCAAGAGAAGGGGTCAAGGTCTTCAAAGTCTCCATCTCTTGGCTCCCAGGAATCTCCTTTGTCCCTATGTAAATTTGCTTACCTTCTCTCCCAGTAGCCTGATCTACATTTGAAGGGATATTAAAAAAAGTAGTTTAAGGGGAAATTGTACAGATGCTGTAGTTTACTTTGAAATGCATCAAAAAAAGATGAACTGATGGATGGATGTTGTTGTTCTTGTTAGATGCATTCGAGTTGGTTCTGACTCCTAGCGACCCTTTGTATAACAGAATGAAACACTACCCAGTCCTGTGCCATCCTCACAATCGTTGCTATGTTTGAGCCGCTGTTGCAGCCACTTGTTGAGGGTCTTCATCTTTTTCCCTGCCCCTCTACTTTACCAAGCATGATGTCCATCTCCAGGGACAGTCCCTCCTGATAACATGTCCAAAGTACATGAGACAGAGTCTCACCATCCTCACTTCTAAGGAGCATCCTGACTATACTTCTTCCAAGACACGTTCGTTCGTTCTTCTAGCAATCCATGGTATATTTGATATTCTTCACCAACACCATAATTCAAAGGCATCAATTCTTCTTTGGTCTTCCTTAGTCATTGTCCAGCTTTCACATGCATATGAGGTGATTGGAAATACCATAGCTTGGGTCAAGTGCACCTTAACCGGCAAAGTGTCATCTTTGCTTTTTAACACTTTAAAGAGGTCTTTTGCCACAGATTTGCCCAATGCAATACTTCGTTTGATTTCTCGACTGCTACTTCCATGGGCGTTGTTGTGAATCCAAGTAAAATCAAATCCTTGACAACTTCAATATTTCCTCTGCTTAAATGGATGGATAGAGTTGTTACTGGGTGGAAACCCCAGGTTCTGCTCATCATGATTCGTATTGTCCTATAAACGAGAGACCAAGTTGGAAAAGCAGAAAGGCACCTTTATTTCATTGAGCAAGGAAAAGAGTCAGTCGGTGAGGGAAAACATTATTTTTAAGGGGTTTACAAGTAGGGAGTTCACACAAGTTACGTTAGCAACATTCGTAATCATACTACGCAGGCACTATGGGGTTTACATATAACTTTATGCATCGCCAGGATTTTTTACAGAGCAGCCCGAGCACAGGAGCTAGGATTCTAATGCAAAATTGTGAGGCAGACCAAGCAAAGGAGCTAGGATTCTAATGCAAAAATGTGAGGCAGTGGAATTTTCCACAGCCTGGGGATCTCTGCTTTATTCCCTAATTTTCTTTTTGGACGTTGGTCATTCAGGACCAGTGTCCATTTTGAACTACATCTTGGCTTGGAATTGTTTGGCATGTTCTTGGAGAGGGGGCAAATACCGGACCTAGGGATTGAGCCCCCTCTTCTTTTAGCCAGTAAGTTGGATGGAAAAGTAGAGGGATTATGGGCAATTCTTGCCTATGTAGTATGGTTTACAACTAACTATTCATTCAATGCTAAAAGAAAAAGATAAGAGTGACTTTTATGCTCTATGTGAATGTTTCCCTAAAAGATGTTTCCCAAGATGTTCCTAGCTATTGGTCTTCATACCTCAGGGCCCAGTTGATGTGTCTTTGTGAGTCGTTGTGAGTCCAGCTCCAGCTGGGTCACATTATGCTCAAGGATAGGGAATAATGGCTCCAATATTATCTCCTAAATCATTCTTTTCTTTTGATCCAGGATTGGAGATAACACATTGATGATTAATACCTGGACTTACTCGAGCTCCTAGATGGTGGCTATGGCAGACTCTTTCAACTCACAGTGCAGGTTTTCCACCGGATACCATCTGGTTCTTCAGCAGGATCTTAAATAAGAGCAACATTCCCATCAATCGCATTGTCCAAGTGAGCAGACTCAATGGACATCAACATTTTAGCCAGAGGCCTTCTTAAGTGTGTAAGACAATAGAAGATAAGTTTTATTATGCCTAATACTATCAGGATGCAGACTAAGAATATTACTATGCTTTGCAATAGTGATTTAGCTCATGTATTTATTCTTCATGGTAACTAGCCAAATAAATCCGGTGTTTGTAAGGGTACTACAGTGTGTTTAACCAAGTAGCTTGCTGTCTAATTCTACGTATATCCTGTTTCACTTCTTCTGTGTTATTTGTCTGAATACAACAAGAGGTATTTGGTACAGCACAGACTACACTTTCCTGGGCTTATAAAAAAATTAAAGGCTATTTTGTTATCTCTTGTCACCTTGGCTAATGAGGTCAGAGATTGCTGTTGTGTTCCCATCCCGTTTGCAACTTTGTCTGTTATTTGTCCTATAGTGATTGACAAATTTCTTAAAGATTTCTCCAATTCAACTACATCTTACTTACTTACTTAAAGCTACCAATCATACCTTGAGTGTTGGACCAATGGGTTTTCTTCTGACTTTCATTTTACAATCTGTAACAATTTAACATTACTTTTCTAATATTTACTAAAATCGTTACTATGAATATCTAAAGGTAATCCTAAAATTCCCAAAGTGTATTGACCACGCATTTGATAGAAATCTAAACAAAAGAGATTGCCCATGTAAATTCACTGTCAGTTGCAAAGGGATCATCTACACTAGTATAGTTAAATCCACCACACAAAAACATATATCCATAAGGAGCAGCCAACAGAAGGTGTAGAAAAATTTGCATGTGACAACCAAGATTTCATTAGAGAATACATGACTGCAAGATAATACAGGATGGACCTCTCCTGCTGTAGGTCTTCAGTTAATCTTAATTAAACATACATTTAATACTTTCTATTTTGTAAAACCATAGCTCGAACTTCAGTCACTTTTCTGGTTATGATATTTACAACTTTGCTAAGTTTACCAAAAGGAACTTCTAATTCGAGAGTTATAATATCTAAACTCGTTAGTTAGATAATTTACGAGAAAAGAGGAAAATGGTTTCTTATATCCAGAAAGTAGACCTTAAAACATCAGCAATGTTTCCACATAAAAGCCATGGTAATCCTTTCATTTACTCAGTCTTATGTAGTTAATTTCTGTTCCATGTGATTCTGGATCAGCTGCAGTCTGTGAACTCATCATCTTCTACATACAAGTTCTGGAAATCTTAATTCAGTCTAGTCACAGTCCTTTTCATCAATCTAATATAGGCCATCTTTTTTGTTGAGATATTTTGATTAAACATTTTCAGCAAATCAGCACATTAAAAACTTATCCACAGATGACAAAACTTAATATGGCCATGATTAATTTATAAAAATAATACTCTTAAAAGTGAAAGACCTGATATAAATTGGCTACAAAAATAACACAGACAAATAAAATTAGTCTAAAAAAAAACTTTACACACAAATAATCCTTAATATAATGATTAACTATTTTCAAAGAACTTCAAATATAACACATAATAATCTTGACACATAATACGATACAGTCTTGGTATACCAAGAATATGCCAAGATTATCAAGTCTCTAAATACCTGAATAGTAATAAAAATAAAAATGAAATTAAAAAAACTTCATAGTTAAAAGATTTGAATTCCCCAATCAAGCCATTGGCTTTGATGATGCTAGATTCAAAAATAATACTAATAATAAAGTTGTGACCAAGTTAGCAACAAAGAAATAATAATAAAATTATGACATAATATAATGTGTTTGCTGTCTAATACTAGGCAAAAACGTAAGAGGAAATACTAACATATAAATTTTAACCCAAAGAGAATCAGGTGATTCTCTTGACTTTGACAACACATTCCATGTAATCTATAACATATTAAATACATCTTTTTAACAATTTTCCTTCATAAAATTATTTTTTGTGGCTTTTCATGAAGTTTCAAGGTTGTCAGGAGTTTATTATAGTCACCAAGAAACAATACTTAAATTATTTAACCTAAAATCCTAAGGTAAAAGCCTTAGCTTTTTTTTCTTTTTTCTTTCCTTTCTAAAGCTATGTGGCTTGGTTTTCAACTCGGGAATCTTATTCTAATGAGAGACCGAACCTTTGTCTTCAAGGCAGATTTCACAAAGAATAAATTAACCCTTTAACTCAGAAATCAAAGAAAATTTTGTTATTTTAACAGTAAGAACCCCAATACTTTTTTTATATACTATTTAACATTAAAGCTCTTAAAAATTTTTCATAAACCATTAAACTAGTCAGATAGATAAAATTTTTGACCATTATCAAATAAATTTATTTTAAATAAACATCTTAAATGTTATCTTTGTTGCATCTTTTATAGTGCATCCCTTTAAAATGGCAAAAATGAACACACTCATTTCCAGACCCAAGTATGTATACATATATATATCCTCTCTCATGTGGCATAAAAAGCAAAAGTATATAAACTTAAATTATAATGAATATCTATTAACTCAATTTAGTATCAGTGAGTTACCTAAAAGGTCTTGGAAATTATTTTAAGTCTATACACCATAAAGCATAACTGTTGTTGAAATAAAGTTTGTTTAAATGTTCCAAGTTCTAATTCAACTTTTACAATTTTTCATATCTTTTCCAGTCTCATTTTAGCCCTTAGAGATTTTATCAACTGGCTTTTAGAAATCACAAAGTCTCTACTCAACTGACCAATTCATTGATACGGGTATAACCTTCAGTTTCTGGCTAGAAATGGAAACATTTTTCCAGGCCATTTCAGGTGTGTCTCATTGTGATTCTTTTTTGTTTGTTTGTTTGTTTGTTTTTTGGCTTCTTAGAGTTCCCCTACAATAGATAGAACTTGTTTACAGTTCTTTTATGATTGGGATCTACTTAATTTTTGGTAACTGTAGTAAAGCAATAATTTTTTCTTATTTTCTTTTGTCTTAAAAAGGTCTCCACTTAGTTGGAAGGGGTCTTTCAAAAGCTTCCCTGAAACTGTATGACTTGAGAGACTGGGGGCTGGGGAGGCCTGATCCTGGCCCACCCTCACACTCTTGAGTCCTGGAAGGCAAGATTGGGTCACCCCATTTCATTTACATGTTTAAGTTGACCTAGGCATTTTGAAGGGCTACCTATCCAGTAAATACCAAAGCTCTTTAGCACTTTTGTAAGTGAATCCATCAACTCTTACCTAGACTTTTTTTCCCCTAGACTTGTCCTATGCCTCCCTTTTCCTGTTCTGGGACTGCTAGTTTTACTTTAAGACAAAATTATCCTTTTCCCTTAAATAAAACACATTTCATAATAGCTAGCTTAAGTTACTTAGAAAGATTTTGCTAAGAATCTTAGTGTACTTTTCAGATAGACCAATTTATATCAAAGTTTCTCCAAGTAGCTATTAAAAGTCTAAATCATAAGACAGACACAAGACAGTTTTTCTGGAATGAGGAAAGAACTGAGGTTCTAACACAGCTTTACAAAAAAAAACAGTAACTGTCAGCCACAGCCTCCAATCTGATACAAGACAGAAACTGAAACACAACGCTGTAGACCAGAAGCAAGCTCTCAGGACAAAATCTGACAGAAATAAACTGACCAGACAATACCACACAAAATAGGACTATGGGGATCCCGGTTTCTTAAAGTGTATACAGCAATTTTAGAAAGATCAACTCAATTCAATGGAAAAAACAGATTCTAGATAAAACTTACTAACTTGCCAGAGCCTTAAATGGAGGAATATTAGATCTTTTGACAAAACCCGAGAATCAAACAAAAGTTCCCCAAAGAGGAAAGAAAGGACAACACAAATGAGAGCTCATTTTCCCAAAGCGGTCACTGAAATTTCAAATTACTTCTAGTATATTGTTTATAGTGTTTTTAAATATGAACCCCAAACCAGCATCTCAGTAGCAGGGGGGAAATCCAGGCTTATTTATCAAAAATGGTAAGCTCTAAGGTTCAAGCTGTTAGTTTTCTTCTCTTTGAACTTAATTTATTCGCTGGTTAGAGACCTAGTTTCTTTTTTTAGACCTTAAATATACTAGGTCCTTCAACTGGGAAGTATTTTAAAGTAGCTACTGACGATTTTAATTTTAACACTGTGATTCTTTGTTGAGAAATTGTATCATAAAACAGGTACGGAGCTACCACTTCTCCCTGCAAATTTCATAAAACAGGTCAGGAGCTATTATTTCCCCCTGCAAATTTGGCAAAACAGAGCACTATTTCCCAGGTTTTCTCTGAGTCACAAAAAGAATTCTAACGAGGAACGCCACAGGTTTTGAGCAGTGTTTTGCTTGGACCAACATTGCCTTCATTGCACAAGAGTTTGCTTGCAGGTGGCAGGCAGCCTAGTGCTCTAGCCTGTCTGGTGACCACCTTATCCTGTCATGGGAGTCTTTAACACTCATGATGAGTACTGGAGACCACCCTAATGGCTTTTACTGGTCAACTCATGCCCAAAGTTTGTGGCATATAGTGACCCAGAGCTCTTCGAAAATAGAATTACCTCTTCTATGTTTCAAGCACCTGAATCAGGGCACTAAACTACAGTTCACCAAAAGAGTTACTAAATGTCACTCTTAACCAAACAGTCAAGCAAAAATCTAAGAAAGATTCTCCTTAATCAAACAACCAGTTTTCAAAACAAATATGCCAAGCAAAACTTAAGAAAACATGAGAAAGAGAACAAAAAGAATAAGCAAAGGCTCGTTTTTCAAGAGCACTCACCCCATCGGTATTGAAGGGATGTGAATTGCAAATGTGTGGGTCCAGAAGATAGGACCTCACTTTGTTAGCTTCTGCTACGCAGTCCAGGTCTCCTTGAGGTCAACTGGATTCATGGTTTTAGAATCTCTGGAACAACTACACCATTAACTGTTCTGGGGTAAAACCACTACAAAGTTTAGTAAAGCAAAAAGAAAGGTTTTATTCGGCATATAAATACAGAGGCAAAAGTAGGAAATGGACAAGCATGCTGCCAGAGCCACACCTGTCCAAATCCAAGGAAATATTACAGAATAGTTAAAAGTGGGAAAATGAACAAGCATGCTGCCAGAGCCATTTCTGCCCCAGTCCCTGTTCCCAGTTCTTAAGGATGCATCATGGCAGGCTGCATTCCGGGATCCCCTGGATGTTCCCCATTGTCTGGACACACACACACTTATACACTCACACAGTCTAATCCACGCCAACCTAATAACAGAGACCTAGAGCCTTTTACGCCCTCAACGGTCAATTCCTCTTACTTCTTGGGACTCTTCTAAGGCCTTACCTAGGAATTACCCTGTTATTTACCAAATAACCTCAGATACCTAATGCTCTCAACAGTCAATTCCTCCCACTTCTTGAGACTCTTCTAAGACCCTACCTAGGAATTACCCTGTAATTTACCAAATAACTTCAGATACCTAATGCCCTCAATGATCAATTCCTTCTGTTTCTTGGGACTCTTCTAAGGCCTTACCTAGGTACTTACTAAATAATCCAGGTGCATTTTGTGCCTCCGACAGAGGAGTCACCATTGGTCCAAGGTGGATCAGTTCCAGAGCTGCTCCAAGGTCTCCAGGAGAAATCTCCTGGTGGCACCAGACATCAGGGCCAGTCTGTTGTCCTACCCATCTCAAGAACCAAGCAGATGACTGCTGGCTGGCTCACCAGAAATGTTATTAGGTGGAAACCCCAGGTTCTGCTCAGCATGATGTGTATTGGCCAATAAACGAGAGACTGAGTTGGGAAAGCAGAAAGGCACCTTTATTTCATTGTGCAAGGAAAGGAGTCAGTCAAAGCTGCAGCCACCAAGATTGCTCCACCAGGGTGAGGAAAAAAGTTACTTTTAAGAGGTTTAAAAGTAGGGAGTTCATACAAGTTATGTCAGCAACATTCTTAGTCATACTATGCAGGTGCAATTGGGTTTACATATTACTTCACGCATCGCCAGGATTTTGTATGGGGCAGGCCAAGCAAAGGAGCTAGGATTCTAATGCAAAATTGTGAGGCAGGCCAAGCAAAGGAGCTTGGATTCTAATGCAAAACTGTGAGGCAGTGGAATTTTCCACAGCCTGGGGACCTCTGCTTTAGAGGGATAGATATATGATAAAACAGGAATAGTAAAACATTAATGGTGTAATGAAGGTGGTCTGTAAACAGGTATTCACTGTAAAATTATTTCACCCTTGCTATATGAAAATTTTCATAATAAAATGTCAGAATAAAGATTCAATAAAAATTTATTTAAAATTTTTTAAAAAGAGTAGTTTGGGTCAATCCATTAAAAACAGGACTCTCCCAGGGCAATGGATATCTTTTTGTTTTATAGCGTTGTTGTGGACCTTTAAGTCAATCCCAATTCATAGCGACCCTATAGGATAGAACAGAATTGCCCAACAGGGTTTCCTAGTCTGTAATCTTTATGGGTGCAGATTGCCAGGTCTTTTCTCCTGAGCAGTTGCTGGTGAGCTCAAATGGACAGTCTTTTGGTTAGCAGTCCAGCACTTAACCATTGTGCCATCACATTTACATAATTAGGAGGTTTTATTTGAGGAATTCTTTTCTGGAATAAATAGAACATGCTCTGTAATGATTTGCTGTCTACTGGTTACAAAAAAACTGAAAAAGTATTTACAGTTTTTGCTCTTAATTTTTGAAATTAATTTCTTTTTATTGAAAAGTAAAGACAGGCGTAGAATAAACAAATCAAATAATACAAAGGGGTATACAATGAAAAGTAAGTCTCCTTTTCATCTCTGACTCCTCTCCCATTATTAACAGTTTCTTATATATCATTCCAGCAATACTGTATGCATACACAGTACAAATACATGCATGCGAATTTATTTATAGAAACAGAGATCTTTTATATCTTTCTTTTCACTTAACACTCTTGGAGGTCATTGGAGTCCCTGGGTGGTGCAAATGGTTAACATGCTCAGCTGTTAAGCCAAAAGTTCGAGTCCACCCAGAGGCATTTAGAAAGATTGGCCTGGCAGTCTACTTTGGAAAAATCAGCCATTGAAAACTCTAGGGAGTACAGTTCTACTCTGAAACATATGGGGTTACCATGAGTCTGAGTCAACAAAATGGCAACCGGTTTAACTAGAGGGGTGCTTAGATGGTGCAAAAGGCTAAGCACTCAACTAATAGCTGACTGGCTGGTGGTTCAAACCCATTCAGAGGTGCCCAGAGGCCTGGTAATCTACATCCAAAAGGTCACAGCCTTGAAAAACCCTGCGGTGCCATTCTACTCTGCGCTCGCGGGGTCACTAAAAATCAGAATCAACCTGATGGCATCTACTAGAAACAATTTATCTAAGAGATCATTACAGATCAGCACACACAGATCCTCTTATTCTCTTTCTTCATTACACTCCACTTGTGGTGTACAATAATGTATTGAACCCTCTCTCTTTATTCAACATATGTGTTATTTCCAGTCTTTTATGATTACCAAAAAAAATGCAACAATGCTTCATGTGTGCTAACTTTGTGCTTGGGTAGTATTGATCTGAAGGTAAAATCCCAAGAAACAGAATTACTGTATCAAAGAATATTTGCTTATATTTTTTTGAAAGATGGTACCAAATCATCCTACGAAAGAATAAATTTGTATTTCCTCCAACAATGTAGGAGAATGTTGGCTTCCCTATACCTGGAGATCCCTCAATACTACCTAACTTTTATTTATTTATTTATTTACAGTTTGATGGATGAAAATTGGTAACTTGGTTTTTGTTAGTGTGTTGGTTTTTGTTAGTGAGTTTGTTTGTTTGCATTTCTTTATTAGCGAGGCTGGGCGTCTTGTTTTACAAGCTTTTATTTTTTTTCTCTTTTTGTGAACTAGATATTCATATCTTTTATATTTTTTTAATTTAGAAGTTGAACATTTTCTTACTGATTTGTAAAAATTCTGCATATAAGGAAATTATTCCTCTATCATATATTGCAAAAAATTTTCTCAGTATGACTTGATTTTCATGGTATTTTTTTCATGCAGAATTTTAAATTTCATGAGATAAAATTTATCAGTTTAAGATTTTTGTCTTGCTGTGAGATATATACACACACACGCATATAAACATAGGATTTTATAAATATGCATGTATGTGTGACTTTTCTAAGACATTTCATGGTTATATTTTTATATTTGAATGTTTGATCTCCCTGATATAAAAAAGAGGAATTCGTTGGTAAGCAGTCAGTAATAACACCTGGCAACTTTTAAATAGCAATTATTCTTGCCTGAAGGAATTTAAGGACCCAGACAATAGTAATTAAATGAGCATTTGTTTGTCCTCCCCATAAATACCTCAAGGGCAAGAACCAAACCTAATTTATTCATACTATTTGTCCTCAGCACTCTAAAGAATGCTTTGCAAACAGAAGACGCTGAGTGATAATATTCGTTGATTCTTTCAATAACCAAACCAAGCCCACTGCCTTCAAGTCGATTCCAACTCATAGTGATCTTACAGGATTTCAAAGGATGTCAGTCTTTACAGAAGCAGACTGCCACATCTTTCTAATGACGAGCAGCTGGTGGGTTCGAACCACCCTCCTTGTGGTTTGCAGCTGACTGCTTTAACCACTGCACCACCAGGGCTCCTCATTCATTCAATAAAGGGATTGAATTCTTAAAATAATATTTAATTTAAAAATTGTATTATTGTCATGTACATTATAAAAAGTGGGAAATATCAAAAACATTTAAAAAAAACTATAAACAAATTAAAATTTGCTTCCAAGTTCACCATCTAGAAATTGTTGTTGTTAGGTGTCATTGACTCCGGTTCCTACTCATAGCGATCCTCTGTATAACACGATTGGTCCTGCGATGTCTTCACAATCATTGGTGTTTCAGCCCATTGTTGCAGCCATTGTTTCAATTGTCTCCGTGAGGGTCTTCCTCTTTCTCATTAACCCTCTACTTTACCAAGCATGATGCCTTCTCCAGGGACTGCTCCCTCCTGATAACATGTCCAAAAGTACAGGAGATGAAGTTTTGCCATGCTCGTTTCTAAGGAGCATTCTGGCTGTACTTCTTCCAAGACAGATTTGTTCGTTCTTCTGACAGTTTAAGGTATCTTCAGTATTCTTCACCAACACTGTAATTCAGAGGTGTCAATTCTTCTTTGGTCTTCCTTATTCATTGCCCAGTTTTCGCATGCATATGAGGCTATTGAAAATACCTTGGCTGGGGTCAGGGGCACCTGAGCTCTCAAAGTGACATCTTTGCCTCTTAAAACTTTAAAGAGGACTTTTACAGCATATTTGCCCAATGCAATACATTGTTTGATTTCTTGACTGCTGCTTCCATGAGTGTTGATTGTGGATCCAAGTAAGATGAAATCCCTGACAACTTCAATATTTCTCCATTTATCATGATGTTGCTTATCATGATGTGAAGATTTTTGTTTTCTTTATATTGAGGGGTAATCCACACTGAAGGAAACCCCGGTGGCGTAGTGGTTAAGAACTACAGCTGCTATCCAAAAGCTCAGCAGTCGGAATCCACCAGGTGCTCCCTGGAAACCCTACGCGGCAGTTCTACTCTGTCCTATAGGGTTGCTATAAGTCAGAATGGACTCAACAGCAACGGGTAATCCATACCGAAGGCTATAGTCTTTGATATTCATCATTTAGTGCTTCAAGTCCTCTTGGCTTTCAGCAAGCAAGGTTACATTATCTGCGTATCACAGATTGTTTTAATGAGTCTTCCTCCAATCCTGATGCCCCATTCTTCTTCATATAGTCCAGCTTCTCTGATTATTTGCTCAGCATACAGATTGAATAGGTATGGTGAAAGGACACAACCTTGGCACACACCTTTCCTGATTTTAAACCATGCAGTATCCCCTTATTCTTTTCGAACAACTACCTGTTGGTCTACATACGGCTTCCGCATGAGTACAATTAAGTGTTCTGGAATTCCCATTCTTCACAATGTTATCTATAATTTGTTATGATCCACACTCGAATGCCTTTGCATAGACAATAAAACACAGGTAAACATCTTTCTGGTATTCTCTGCTTTCAGCCAAGATTCACCTGATATCAGCAATGATATCCCTCATTCTACATCCTCTTCTGAATCTGGCATGAATTTCTGGCAGTTCCCTGTCTATGTACTGCTAAAACCGTTTTTGAATGATCTTCAGCAAAATTTTACTTGCATGTGATGGTACTGATATTGTTTGATAATTTCCACATTCTGTTGGATCACTCTTCTTTGTAATGAGCACAAATATGGATCCTTTCCAGTTGGTGGGCCAGGTAGCTGTCTTCCAAATTTCTTGGCATAGATAAGTGAGTGCTTCAGCCTTGTATCCATTTGTTGAAACATCTCAACTGGTGTTCCGTCAATTCCTGGAGGCTTGTTTTTCGCCAATGCCTTCAGTGCAGCTTGGACTTCTTCCTTCAGTACCATCTGTTCTTGATCATATGCTGCCTCCTGAAATGGTAGAACATTGACCAATTCTTTTTGGTACAGTGAGTCTGCTTATTCTTTCCATCTTCTTTTGATGCTTCCTGTGTCATTCAATATTTTGCCCATAGAATCTTCCAATATTGCAATTCGAGGCTTGAATTTTTTTCTTCAGTTCTTTCAGCTTGAGAAATGCTGAGCATGTTATTTCCTTTTGGTTTTCTAACTCTGACTCCAGGTCTTTGCACATTTCATCATAATACATTACTTTGTCCTCTCAAGCTGCGCTTTGAAATCTTCTATTCAGTTCTTTTACTTCATCTAGAAATAACCATGATATTTTGCTGCTTTCCCTTTTAGTCTTTTTGTCTATGTAACATATTCTTAGGGGCAGGGGCAGATTAACTAAATAAGAATGGTATGCACCGGCTTGCAGTGAGCAAGGTACCGGCTTAATTGTATTTACTTGTTAATCTGTAGTGAGCAATTTAACATGAGTGTCACTACATGTTTCATGTGGTGGGGCACAGGTGAAATTGTGCACTGTAAATTGGTGGGAAGGCACAATTGGATAATTGGATAATCAGGCCCTGGCTAGGGGTAAGTATAGCATAAACCTGTTGCCATAGAGTCGATTCTGACTCATAGTGACCCTGTAGGAAGAATAAAACTGCCCCATGGGGCTTCCAAGGCTGTAATCTTTAGGGAAGCAGACTGCCACATCATTCTCCCAAGGATCAGCTGGTGGGTTCGAACCGCCGACCTTTCAGTTAGCAGGCGAGCACTTTACCACTGTGCCACTAGGGCTCCTGCAAGGATAGTGTCATGGATTGAAATGTGTCCCCACAAAATATGCGTCAAGTTGGCTACACCATGATTCCCAGTATAGTGTGATTGTCCACCATTTTGTCATCTGATGTGATTTTCCTGTGTTGTAAATCCTACCTCTATGATATTGAGGCAGGATTAGAGGCAGTTGTGTTAATGAGGCAGGATTCAATCTATAAAATTAGGTTATGTCTTAAATCAATCCCTTTTGAGGTATAAAAGACAGAAACGAGGAGAGAGACAGGAAGACATCATACTACCAAGAAACAAGAGCCAGGAGAATAGCCTATTCTTTGGACTCGGCATCCCTGCACTGAGAAGCTCCTCAACCGCAGAAGATTGATGACAAGGACCTTCCCCCAGAGCCAGCAGAGAGAGAAAGGCTTCTCCTGGAGCTGGCACACTAAATTTGAAATTCTAGCCTCCTAGACTGTGAGAGAATAAATTTATTTTTGTTAAAGCCATCCACTTGTGGTATTTCTTTTATAGCAGCACTAGATGACTAAGACAGATAGCATAGTAAACAGTTTTTTTTACCAAATAGGTATCTGTTTGGGGAACTCACCTTATCCTACCCGTTTCAGGATGAGTATTTCGTCCCAAGCTGGTGAAAGAGCTTCATGCAGGATCCTCACTCAGGCATATGTGACCCGTAATGAGCCAATCATATGTCTCACCGGGACGAATGGGAAGGGGAACTGTTGAATTTTGCTTTGTTTTTTGGTTAGGACTTCAGGGTAGAGCTACCAGTGGCCCTCCAGTTAAGGCATAAGTAGCTCTTGCATGAAAACAAAGGCAACACAAAGCTCAAAGGTGTTGAAAGAGATCTCGTGACATTGTTTCAGCCTCTCAATCTAGCTGTGCCTAAAGTTAACTTCCTGTTTTCATGAACTAATATATTCCTTTATGTATTTAAACTAGTTTGAGTTGTGTTTCTGTCACACACACAAAAAAATTGCCATCGAGTTGACTCTGACTCGTGGCAACCCCATGATACACAATAGAACTGTACTCTATAGGATTTTCAATGGCTGATTTTTCAGAAGTGGGTTGTCAGGCTTTTCTTCCTAGGTAATTCTTGGTGGACTCCAATCTCTTCTGTTTCAGTTATTAGTGAGCATATTAACTTTTTATACCACTCAAGGACTCCAAAAATTAGAATAAAAAAATTAAAAAAAAACCAAACCCATTGCCATCAAGTCAATTCTGACTCATAGCAACCCTATTGGAGAACTGCCCCATAGAGTTTCCAGGGAGTGGCTGGTGGATTTGAACCACTGACCTTTTGGTTAGCGGCCGTAGCACTTAACCACTACACAACCAGGAAATTAGAATCGGTGCCATTTATTACAGTGAAGTTAAGTAAATTATCAAAACTAGTACTACAATCCCAACTCATCTGAAGCAATTTTTGGGTAATGATGTAGTTTTATTTTTTTACACCTAAAGGGGAATCTTTCTTCTTTGTTTCCAGCTTTCGCGTTCCAATCATCAGTAATTATCAATGCACCCTGATTGCATGTTCCATTAATTTCAGACTGCAGAAGTTAGTAAAAAATCTTTAATTTCTTCATCATTGACCATAGTGGTTGGTGTGTAAATTTGAATATTAGTCATATTAACTGCTCTTCCTTGTAGGCGTATGGATATTATCCTATCACTGACAGCGTTGTACTTCAGGATAGATCTTGAAATGTTCTTTTTTATGATGAATGCAACACCATTCCTCTTCAAGTTGTCATTGCTGGCACAGTAGACCATATGATTTCCCAATTCAAAATGGCCAATACCAGTCCATTTCAGCTCACTAATGCCTAGGATATCAATGTTTATGTATTCCATTTCATTTTTGACAATTTCCAGTTTTCCTAAATTCATACTTTTGTACATTCCACATTCCAAAGAGAAGGGTCAGTAGTTGGAAAATACGGCCTCAGTGATAGAAACAATGCTGTAGATCACATCATAGAATTTTGCAAGACCAATGACTTCTTCATTGCGAATAACTTTTTTCAACAACATAAATGGCCACTATACATGTGGACCTCCCAGAAGGAATACGCAGGAATCAAGTTGACTAAATCTGCGGAAAGAGGATGGAAAAGCTCCATATTACCAGCCAGAACAAGGCCAGGGGCCAACTGTGGAACAAACCATCAATTGCTCATATGCAAGTTCAAGCTGAAGCTGAAGAAAATTAGAATAAGTCCAAGACAGCCAAAATACGAACTTGAGTATATCCCACCTGAATTTAGAGACCATCTCAAGAATAGATTTGATGCGTTGAACACTAATGAACGAAGACCAGGCGAGTTGTGGAATGACATCGAGGACATCATACATGAAGAAAGCAAGAGGTCATTAAAAAGACAGGAAAGAAAGAAAAGACCAAACTGAATCTCAGAAGAGACTCTGAAACTTGCTCTTGAACATCTTCCTAAAGCAAATGGAAGAAATGATAAAGTAAAAGCTGAACAGAAGATTTCAAAGGGCAGCTCAAGAAGACAGAGTGAAGTATTATAATGAGATGTGCAAAGACCTGGAGGTAAAAAACCAAAAGGGAAGAACACTCTCAGTATTTCTCAAGCTGAAAGAACTGAAGAAAAACTTCAAACCTCGAGCTGTAATATTGAAGGATTCTGCGGGGAAAATATTAAAGGACACAGGAAGAATCAAAAGAAGATGGAAGGAATACGCAGAGTCATTATATCAAAAAGAATTGGTTAACATTCATCCATTTCAGGAGATAGCATATGATCAGGAACCAATGGTACTGAAGGAAGAAGTCCAAGCTGCACTGAAGGCATTGATGAAAAACAAGGCTCTAGGAATTGACGGAATATAAATTGAGACGTTTCAACAAAGGGAGGCAGCACTGGAAGTGTTTACTCGTCTATGCCAAGATATTTGGAAGACAGCTACCTGGCCAACTGACTGGAAGAGATCCATATTTATGCCTTACAACTGAACCAGTAAACCACATCATGATAAAGATAAAGATAAAGAGAAAAGATTGAAGTTGTCAAGGATTTCTTTTACTTGGATCCACAATCAATGCCTGTGGAAGCAGCAGTCAAGAAATCAAAAGAAGCATTGCATAGGGCAAATCTGCTGCAAAAGACATCTTTAAAGTGTTGAACAGCAAAGATATCACCTTGAAGATTAAGGTGTGCCTGACCCAAGCCATGGTGTTTTCAATTGCCTCATATGCAGGGAAATCTGGACAATGAAGAAAGAAAACCAAAGAAGAATTGACATCTTTGAATTATGGTGGTGGTGAAGAATACCAAATATACCACGGACTGCCAAAAGAGCGAACAAATCTGTCTGGGAAGAAATACAGCCAGATGTCTCCTTAGAAGCAAGGATGGCGAGAAGTAGTCTCACATGCTTTGGACATGTTTCAGGAGGGATCAGTCCCTGGAGAAGGACATCATGCTTGGTAAAGTAGAGGGTCATCGAAAAAGAGAAAGACCCTCAACAAGATGGACTGACACAGTGGCTGCAACAATGGGCTGAAGCATAACAGCGATTGTGAGGATGGCACAGGATCGGGCAATGTTTTGTTCTGTTGTACATAGGGTCACTGTGAGTCGGAACCACTCGACAGCACCTAACAATAACAACAACAACAAAGGGGAATGGTGACTAACGTTTATAAAAGGTAACCAAGGATCATAATTAGAAGTTCTATTTTGGTGAAAGGAGCCCCAGTGGTGCAGTGGTAAAGCACTTGGCTGCAAACATAAAGGCTGGTTGTTCAAACCCAGTCACTCCACAGGAGAAAGATGTGGCAGGCTGCTTCAATAAAAGATTTACTGCCTTGGAAACCCTATAGGGCGGTTCTACTCTGTCTTATATGGTCACTGTGAATTGGTATTGACTCAATGGCAACAGGTTTGGTGTTTTTTTTTTTTTGGTTATTTTAGTGAACTAAGACAAAAAAGAAAGAAAAAAAACTCTCCCAAATGCTTTCATTTCAACATAACATAAATTACAGTATATTATTCTGTATAATGAAGAATCTTCACTTGCAAAGGGATGAGGACATTGAGATAATTACCTGGAAAAATAGAATACTAAAATTCAGGCAATGTCAAGAATACAGGCTTGAGTTTGCCTGAATTTTCTGTATTATCGCCTCAGTTATCGACTTTGCTTTGGCTTCTAGGCTAAGCAGACTAGGAAGAAAGGCCTGGCGATCTACTTCTAAAAATTAACCAATGGAAACCCTATGAATCATAACACAATATTGTTTGATATAGCACTACAAGATCAACCTCTTAGGCTGGTAGGTACTCAAAATACACAGTGGTCACAACAATGGACTTGAGCATGCCAAAGATCGTGAAGGCGCAGGACGGGGCGGTGATTAGTTTTGTTGTATGTGTGGTCACCATGAGTCAGAGCTGACTTGTCAGCAGCTAACAACAACAACAAAAGTAGAATCATAGTTTAAGAATGTTCACAGCACTTATTTTGGAGGAATTTAGAGATGCAGAGATGAAAGGAGCTGATACATATAATTGTTATGTAGTGTTACTAAAGATGAAGTGTTTTTGTAATTTATAATGTTGATAATGATATGTTATGATTACATAGAATGTTTTTCCCAGTGGTTCTTCCGCATATTGCCTCTTTACCTCTCTAATATTACTAGAATGTAGGCAACTATTATTATTCCCTCAACATTGCACTTAGGGAAGAAGAGATATTTAGTGAGTGACTTGTCTAAATCTTAACATATGACCAGATTTGTGAGAAAGTCTGATTACGGGCTTATAAGGGAAAGTAATTACACCTGCAAAGTTTTCCCAGCAACCTGGCTCAGGCTTTCACATAAACCAAGGCTCTGACGTTAGATACATTCATTTAACCTCTCTAGGGTTTCATTTCTTCACCTGGAATATGAGGCAAAGGGGCTAGATTTAGATTCAACTAACCTTTATTGGGCACCTATTATGTGCAAGCTGGATGTTTTCAATGTTATATTAAATGAAACCTCACAACAAGTGAATAAACGTAGGCGGCAAAAAGTTAAGTCACTTGCCCAAGGTAACCCAGCTAGAGTCAATATGTTGTTGTTGTTAGATGCCATCGATTCAGTTCCTACTCATAGCAGCCCTATGTACAACAGAACAAAACACTGCCTGGTCCTACACCATTCCCAGGATAGTTGTTATGCCTGAGCTCACTGCTGCAGCCACTGTGTCAATCTATCTCGTTGAGGGTCCCTTCTCCAGGGACTGATCCCTCCTGATAACATGTCCAAAGTATGTGAGACGAAGTCTTACCGTCCTCGCTTCTAAGGAGCACCCTGGTTGTACTTCTTCCAAGATAGATTTGTTCATTCTTCTGGCAGTCCATGGTATATTCAATATTCTTTGCCAACACCACAATTCAAAGGCGTCAGTTATTTTTTGGTTTTCCTTACTCATTGCCCAGCTTTCACATGCATATGAGGCGATTGAAAACACTATGGCTTGGGTCAGGTTCACCTTAGTCTTCAAGGTGACGCCTTTGCTTTTTAACACTTTAAAGAGCTCATTTGCAGCAGATTTGCCCAATACAATGTGTCCTTTCATTTCTTGACTGCTGCTTCCGTGGGTGTTGATTATGGATACAAGTAAAATGAAATCCTTGACAACTTCAATATTTTCTCCATTTATCATGATGTTGCTTATTGGTCCGGTTGTGAGGATTTTGGGGTTTTTTTTACATTGAGGTGTAATCCATACTGAAGGCTGTAGTCTTTGATCTTCATCAGTAAGTGCTTTAAGTCCTCTTCACTTTGAGCAAGCAAGAGATTCAATATACTAATGCAGATTTCCTGAAATCAAAATCAATGTTCTTTCTTTAATATGTGCAAATTTTAGCATTCTATGGAGTTAAACAAAAACATACATGTCCTTTGATTTATTGATATATAAACCGAAACAATTTTATCCAAACTATGGAAAATGTTTGTTTAATAAGTGAAATAATTTAATATCTAAATTCAAATTTAAGAAATTTGACCAAGTTTATAGACCTACATTGTTTATGATATAATAATAGCTGAGGGTTCTAAGTAAGAGTGTATTAAAAATATGTTATAGAATTCCAGATAAAAGGATGTTCAGTGTATTATCAACATACTGATTCAGAGGCTGATTCAAAGCAGTAATTGCTTTGTTGAGAAAGGTATCATTTCAAATATACCTTTGCATTTTGCTCAGCTTAACAAATGGATTTTGATATGTTAACTGACACTAAGGAACAAGGAAGCCACTTTAAAAAGAAAAAAGGATTCAATGAAAATTTCATGATTGACTTATCTGCTACTATGCCTATCATTAATAGTTATTAGCTGCCTGAGACATTTAATCATTATTGTTGGTACAGAGGACCAAAATCAATAATCATAGATGGCAGATATAAGAAGACAGGCTATATATATTATATCAGAAAGATATTCAGGAAATACTGTTGTTTGGGTAGCTGGCTACATCTCTGGTGTGGGCTATATTTCTTAATTTCCCCAAAATATGTTGTTTCATCTGTCACACTAACTGTAATGTTTTCTATATTATTTTAAAATATTTAATTCTGCTAAAGGGCCACATAAACCAGTCTTCATCAGCCTGAGACCAGAAGAACTAGATGGTGCCCGGCTACCGCCAATGACCGCCCTGATAAGGAACACAGCAGAGTCCCTGATGGAGCAGGAGAAAGGTGGGGTGCAGAACTCAAATTCTAGTAAGAAGATCAGATTTAACCATCTGACAGAGACTGGAGGAACCCCAGAAAGCATGGCTCCCAGATTTTCTATCAGCCAAGAACTAAAATAATTTCCAAGGCCAACTCTTCAGACAGGGATTCGACTGGACTGTGGGACACAAAGTGATACTCGTGAGAACTGTGCCTCTTAGCTCAAGTAGATACAAGAGACTAAACGGGCAGCTTCTGTCTGGAGGTGAGATGGGAAGGCAGAGAGGGTTAGGAGCTGGTTGAATGGACATGGGTTATCAGGGGCGAAAGGAGGAATGTGCTGTCATAGTAAGGGGAGAGCAATTAGGGACACACAACAATGTATGTATAAATTTTTGTATGGGAGGAGATTAACTTGAAATGTAAACTTCATTTAAAGTATAACGATTAAAAAAAAGAAAAAAAATTTAATTCTGCTACGGAAAATAAGTGAAACAAAGAAGTAAGGGGGATAGATGCAACTAAGAAGCAAGTAGCTTGTGAAGACATGGTAGACAAGAAAAAGTAAGTAGAGTACCTATATGAGAAACAATGATGGAACAAATGAGAATATTACTTATAGATACAAAAGACAGAAGGACTGACTTGTTGTTAGTTGCTGTTCAGTTGGCTCTGCCTGATGGAGACCTTATATATGACAGAATGTAACATTCCCTAGTCTTGTGTCTTCTTCATGGTAATTGGCATGTTTGAGTCCATTGGTGTGGCTATTGTGTCAATCCATCTCATTGGTTTTCCCTTGTTTTTGCTGACCCTCTGTATAGACACTAAATATTCATGATTTACTAAATACACATGAGGTATATAAAATATTTTGGGGGTTTAAAATCAGTCACTCATTGGGTGACACCCAATCTGGCCCCACATGTCCTTAGTCCAAGAAGTACAAATAAAATCCATAGCTAAAATCTAAGGCTATTTGTCCAAGTTATTGTTGTTTTAAAAATATATATAACAACACTTGCCAATTCAACATTTTTCAGATGTACAATATAGGGATATCAGTTACATTAATCATGCTATGCAACCATTACCCATAATTGTTGTCAAATTTCCCATCACCATAAACAGAAACTCACTACTTCCTAAACAATGACTCCCTTTTTCTCATTCCTTCTGCTCCTGGTAACCAGTAATAAACTTTGATCTCTGTACATTTGCCTATTCTTGTTATTTCATATAAATGAGGTCATACAATTAATTTGTCCTTTTGTGATTTACTTATTTCATTCACCATAATGTGTTCAAGGTTCATCCATGTTGTAGCATATATCAGGACTTCATTTCTCTTTACAGTTTAGTATTAAGGAGCACTGGTGGTACAGTGGTTAAGCGCTCAGGTGCTAACCGAAAGGTCAGTTGTACTAACCTTACCAGCTGTTCTGTTGGCGAAAGATGTGGCAGTCTGATTCTTTAAGATTACAGCCTTGGAAACCCTATAGGGCACTTATACCGTGTCCTTTGGGGTTGCTATGATTCAGAATCTACTTGACAGGGCAGGTAATATTAAACTGTTCATATGTACCACATTTTGTTTAGCCATTCATCTGTTGATGAACATTTAGGTTGCTTCACCTTTTGGCTATTGTGAATAATATCACAATGAATATCAGTGTACACGTATCTACTTGTGTTGTTGCTTTCGTATGGTAGTACTATGTTTAGGAGCCGCCAAACTCTTTTCCACAGAGGCTGTGTTGTTGTTAGGTGCTGTCGAGTCAGTTTCTGACTCATAGTGA
Source organism: Trichechus manatus latirostris (assembly GCF_000243295.1). Taxonomy (NCBI): domain Eukaryota; kingdom Metazoa; phylum Chordata; class Mammalia; order Sirenia; family Trichechidae; genus Trichechus; species Trichechus manatus. The sequence goes on from NW_004443970.1 coordinate 12,747,471, forward strand.
CCCTATGTACAACAGAACAAAACACTGCCCAGTCCTGGGCCATTCTCACCATTTTTACTATGTTTGAGCCCATTGTTGCAGGCTCTGTGTCAATCCATCTCGTTGAAGGTCTTCCATTTTTCACTGACCCTCTACTTTACCAAGCATGATATCCTTCCTTCTTCAGGGACTGATCCCTCCTGATAACATGTTCGAAGTACATGAGACAAAGTCTCACCATCCTCCCTTCTAAGGAGCATTCTGGCTATCCTTCCAAGACAGATTTGTTCATTCTTCCAGCAGTCCATGGTATATTCGATACTCTTCACCAACACCGTTAATTCAAAGGTGTCAATTCTTCTTTGGTCTTCCTTATTCATTGTCCAGCTTTCCCATCATGCATATGAGGTGATTGAAATACACCATGGCTTGGGTCGGGTGCACCTTAGTCCCCAAAGTGACATCTTTGCTTTTTAACACTTTAAAGAGGTCTTTTGCAGCAGATTTGTCCAATGCAGTATGTTGTTTGATTTCTTGACTGCTGCTTCCATGGGTGTTGATTGTGGATCCAAGTAAAATGAAATCATTGACAACTTCAATATCTTCTGTTTGTCATGATCTTACCTATTAGTTCAGTTGTGAGGATTTTTGTTTTCTTTATGGTGAGGTGTAATCATCTGTAGTCTTTGATCTCTATCAGTAAGTGCTTCAAGTCCTCTTCCCTTTCAGCAGGTAAGGTTGTGTCATGTGCATATTACAGGTTGTTAACAAGTCTTCCTCCAATCCTGATGCTACATTCTTCTTCACATAGCCCAGCTTCTCAGATTATTTGCTCTGCATACAGATTGAATAAGTATAGTGAAAGGATACAACCCTGACGCACACCTTTCCTGATTTTAAAGCATGCAGTATCCCCTTGTTCTGTTTGAATGACTGCCTTTTGGTCTATGTACAGGATCTGCTTGAGCATAATTAAGTGTTCTGGAATCCCCATTCTTCCCTAATTTGTTATGATCCACACATTTGAATGCCTTTGCATAGTCAATAAAACACAAATTCTGTCTTAGTTTTCTAGTGCTGCTATAACAGAAGTACCACAAGAGGATGGCTTTAACAAACAGAAACTTATTTTCTCACTGTTTAGGAGGCTACATGTCCGAATTCAGGGTACCTCTTACAATCACAAAAGAAAATTCTATCCTTAGCGGACTTTCCATCAACTCAGTGTTGACCAGTAGAAAATTCTGTAATAATGGAACTGTTGCATAATCTG